>NC_036868.1:23880032-23960871 GCF_002910315.2 Salvelinus sp. IW2-2015 | reverse complement strand
CAGGCCCTGGCAGAAGCTTGTGCAGATCCAGGACAGCTAAGCCCTGGAGGAATATGCAGATTTAAAGAGGAGTCCGTAATTTGCTTTCTAATGATCATGATTTTTTCCTCAAAGAAGTTCATGAATTTATTACTGCTGAAGTGAAAGCCATCCTCTCTTGGGGAATGCTGCTTTTTAGTTAGCTTTGCAACAGTATCAAAAAGAAATTTTGGATTGTTCTTATTTTCCTCAATTAAGTTGGAAAAGTAGATGATCGAGCAGCAGTGAGGGCTCTTCGGTACTGCACGGTACTGTCTTTCCAAGCTAGTCGGAAGACTTCCAGTTTGGTGTGGCGCCATTTCCGTTCCAATTTTCTGGAAGCTTGCTTCAAAGCTCGGGTATTTCTGTATACCAGGGAGCCTAGTTGCTCTCTCTCGCTCTCTCTCTCTCTCTCTCTCTCTGGGGAATTGAGCCCTAGGACCATGCCTCAGGACTACCTGGCCTGATGACTCCTTGCTGTCCCCAGTACACCTGCTGCTGCTTCAACTGTTCTGCCTGCGGCTATGGAACCCTGACCTGTTCACCGGACGTACTACCTTGTCCCGGACCTGCTGTTGTCGAATCTCTACTGCACCTGCTGTCTCTATGAAAAACCAGCTGACATTTACTCCTGAGGTGCTGACCTGTTGCACCCTCTAAAACCACTGTGATTATTATTATTTGACCCTGCTGGTCCTCTATGAACTTTTGAACATCTTGGCCATGTACTGTTACAATCTCCACCCGGCACAGCCAGAAGAGGACTGGCCACCCCTCAGAGCCTGGTTCATCTCTAGGTTTTGTCCTAGTTTCCTGCCTTTCTAGGGAGTTTTTCCTAGCCACCGTGCTTCTACATCTGCATTGCATGCTGTTTGGGGTTTTAGGCTGGGTTTCTGTATAGCACTTTGTGACATCGGCTGATGTAAAAAGTGCTTCATAAATAGATTTGATTGATTATCTAATGGTTAGTTGAAAACATCCATCTTGTGTCAGCTAAGAGCATTGAGAAACAGACATCCTGGTTGCACCTGGTCAGAGGTCAACAGGATAACCCTGAGGTCTTTAATGTACTTCACAGGATGTGCTGCTGTGTGTGTGTGTGTGTGTGTGTGTGTGTATGCTCCTCCAGTACGCACCAGAGTGGATCTGCCAAGCCTCGTCTCAGGTTGTCATGACCGTAGACTTTGCAGAACCCCCTGTGTTCTGTCGGAGTGGAGGGGTGTGTTTGTGCCTGTGGGTGTCCATGTTTCAAGTTTTTATTTTAAGTACAAAGCCTTTCTTGCTTGCTCTTTCCCAGCAATGCAGTAATTGGTATCAGAAAAAATTATCAAAAAGTCAAGCAGAACAAAAACACATGAGAAATAAAAATAAGAACACGAGCAAGTAAGTTATATACCGGGTCAGCTCCAGGCTCAGCTCCAGGGTCAGTGCCAATACAATATTAACAATGTGCAGGGATACTGGAGCGGTAGGGTTTAGTATGTATAGCGGTAAGGTAACTAGGCATGAGGATATATCATAAACAGACTAGCAGCAACGTACAGTGCCTTCAGAAAGTATTCATACCCCTTGACTTATTCCACGTTTGTTGCAGCCTGAACTCGAAATGGATTAAATAAATCATGCTTTCACCCATCTACACACAATACCGCATAATGACAAAGTGAAAACATGTTTTAAGAAATTTCTCATCAAGGATTTGCCTGTATATGGCTCCATTCATTGTTCCCTCTATCCTTACCAGTCTCCCAGTCCCTGCTGTAGAAAAGCATCCCCATAGCATGATGCTGCCACCACCATGCTTCACGGTAGATGTCTTCATGGTTTCAACAGACCTSAAATGCCAAAATCCAGCCCAGGACCCGCAGATCCGGGTCCTAAATTCTGACTTTTGTCTTGGTTCTGGGTCGGGTCTGATATAAATGCCACGGGTCTCGGGTATGTGCAATTCAAAATGTATTTAACGACTGGACCCGATTGGACATGTCCTTAGTTAATTCAGTGTTTGTGTGACAAGAACTGTGCGAGCTTGTTATCTGTGTCAGCCAATTGCAACTCAATAAAACATATAGCTTATATCCAGCTGAAACTGGTACCGGCTGCTCACCTTACGTGAGCCTGCTGCTGAGAGAGAGAGAGCAAGTAAAAGGAGCCTTGGCCTAAGCTGCTGTTGATTGTGAAGATGGAGTCCTTTTTCACTGAAATAAAACAAAAGTTAGAGGAGAAAGAGTATAGTAAGCCGACAAGGGGAATGTCCTCTGGGACATGTTTTCATATTTTAGTAGACAAAGATGAGAAGAACGTTGTCGCGACCAGGAAGTGTGCAACTTCCTTTTCAGGTTTGATGCAATTTTCTACCTTTTATTTATTTATTTTCACATTTATTATCAATTATTTAGTCATTATTATTATTATTGTAAATCATTATTATTATTATTGTAGGCCCATTTCATAATCTAATCCAGTTCTTTAAGTAGCCTATGCAAAAAGTGTTTTATTACTTTTGTTAGACATTTTTGTTGGCTAACTTAAGTTCTGTCTTTAAAATGTTTTGCTAGGTATTTAGTTTGAGGTTAAAAGTAGGCCTGTTGTAAAATAAATAGCATTAGCCTATTGCTGTTATTTGTTGGGTAGGCCTACGGTAGGTAATCACCTTTGTTGGTAATAGCTGCAACATACACTGAGTGTAAAAAACATTAGGAACACACACCTGTTTCGAGTGTGTCAAGAACTGCATCGCATCTGGGTTTTTCACGCTCAACAGTTTCCCGTGTGTATCAAGAATAGTACACCACCCAAACGACATCCAGCCAACTTGATACAACTGTGGGAAGCATTGGACTCAACATGGGCCAGCATCCCTGTGGAACGCTTTCGACACCTTGTAGTCCATGCCTCGACAAATTGAGGCTGTTCTGAGGGGAAAAGTGGGTGGAACGCAGTATTAGGAAGGTGATTCTAATGTTTGTACACTCGGTTTAGGCCCAGCTTGTTCAAAACGTTTTTGAAGGTTTCATTCTGTTGAGCCATTTATCTTGTCCAAATTAAGTTCCAGCTATAATGTTGTATTTGCTACAATATAATAGATATACTGGTAGGCCTACTATGCTACTGGCACTCAAACCATGACACAGAAAAACCAAAGAAGGCAAGATGCAAAACTTAATTTAATGCCGCAATATAATAACCAGTTCGTATTTTCCCTATAACCCATAACAGTCTAAGCCATGTCTAAGCCAGGGGGATTCTACTGAGCTATGTGACTCGTTTCAGGAAACTAGACATATGTTGTGTGTCACTACTTCACAGGAGAGGCAATTGAACGTAAAAAAAAACCTAAACAAGATAATCMGTTTTTTTGGCAGAAATGCCTTTGGAACATGTGAACGGTTCACAAAACTCACAGTTCGGTACGATACGGTACAGTGGTGTCACGGTTCGGTACAGTTTCGACACATCGACAAAATAAATGCCTGAGAAATATGTAATTTGTATTTAGATTTTCCATTTATTATAATAGTAAACATGGGTAGCTTCAATTCCCAGGAGGATATGGAAACAAAGGGACAACAAAAAACAGTAGTGCCTGCCTTATAACATGAAGTAAAATAGTCATTTAAAACAGAACTTCAACCACAGTGCATAGTCCAGCAGCATATATCAAAATTAAGTCACATAGCAGTGTCTTAAACAAAATAGAACTATTTGAGACTGGTAATTATTATTTTTTTGTGCATTTTTATCAGATTTTCTAGTTTTTCCTTTAAGAAGATTTGTCTATCCACACTATCTGCAGTGAGCACAGATCGGCTTGCTGGGACAATGTCAACCACTGTGGAGAATGCCCTCTCGCTAGAGACAGAGGTCCTAGGCACAGCCAGGTAGCGCCTTGCTAACATGGAAACATGAGGGTATATTAACTATTTAGTCTTCCAAAGCATCCAGGGGAATAAAGTCCACTTCCCTGTATGAGGTCACCTCCTCCTCTATTACCTTGACTTTTGACTTGGTTCCCTGCTCCTGGGTCGTGAACAACTCCCCAAAAAGCTCAGCCATGGCAGACTTCTTTTCTGGAGGAGAACCCCTGTCGTCTCTGGAGAGGGGTTGGCTCCTGTGGTATCTGTGGCTTGACCCTGCAGAATTAAATTAGATGAAAATTACTATCTCAGAAGTGGCTTTAAAATTGTGATTTGTTTTTAGAAATATATATAAGACACTATTATGACAATTACAAGTATTACTTTACAATTAATTGTTAAATAACTAATTAATAAAATAATAAATGTCACATTAACAAAATAAATACAACACCTGATGTATATTAGTCACAATCTCTGCTGTGAGTTCATTGCAGACTCTCAGACGAGCAGCATAATCCATGTGCCTCAGGGACATTAAGCAGGGGTCCAACRCGGTGCTCTTGTGGAAGAAGTCTTGGACACCAGGGCCAGCATATCTAGGCTCCAGGTTGACTCTGATAGCAGTCTTGACATGCCCTTACTGCGGGTTCATCTTCATCAGATGCCACCATTGATTTCAGRATCATTGTTTTCATAGGCAGGACCATGGAAACTGATGGAATGGTCTCAGTGCATACCAGTGTGACTGTTCTGAGAGGTTTGCMCACCTTGATAACTTCCTCTGCTAGTCTTATGTCATTTTCAGACAAAGTCACAATATCTTTGACATTCTTCCTCACTTGATCAGTCAGTGTAGAATACAACAACATTCTGCTCTGGGTATCTCGCAACCAAATATTGGCTTGAATTCCATCTAGTAGGGACATCTTGGATTAGTTTGTGGTTTGGCAGCTCCAGCATCTCATGCTTCGTCTTGAAAACATGTGCAGCAGTTGTGCTTTTATAAAAGGATACCACCTTCCTGATCTTTGCTAGGAGGCGAGAGATTGGATTCACTGACATTGTTTTTTGAGATGCTAGATTAATAACGTGAGCAGAGCATCTTATCTGGTGTCCCAATCCAGCTAGTGCAACTGCATTTACAATGTTTCTAGTGTTGTCAGTGGTCACAGGACTCATTACATTATCCCTCTCCAACTTCCACACTGCAACTACTTCCCTCAGCTCTTCCCCCAAGTTTACACTGGTCTGACTACTCTCTAGGGGACGTGTTTGAAGGACATGGCTTTTTATCTCCCACTCTGAAATGAGCCGTTAGAGTAAGGTAGCTCTCTGTAGCTCTAGACGTCCAACTGTCTGTTGTTAGAGCAACAGACCGCGTTTCTGACAACTCGCTCTCAAGTTGTTCTTACATTTTTTTTTGTATAAGGCAGTTATTAATGTCTGGGCAAAATGTGTACGGGAAGGAATAGTGAAGCGGCTCGACCACTTTAAACATGTTTCTGAACCATGCATTCTCTACCACAGAGAAGGGTCTCATATCAACCTCTATGAATTTTGCTATCGCTGAGTTGATTTCTTTAGCCCTACCAGAGTCAGCCGCTTATTGTTGCCTGAAGGCTGTGGGGAGAAATGGTTGCCGATTGGTTGCCGTTTCATTATTTCGCCTAGTCCCACTGATTGGCGCACATGAGTAGTCATGTTACTCGTATTGCCACTCGAATAGGCTATCAGCAATGAACAGAGCCTACATGTTGTATAAGTTTTATCCACCACTCGTTGGCAATCCTAGTTATRGTTTACAGGGAAACCGAAATGTTCCCAGACGGCAGACCTGAATGATACTGGAGCGACTTCTAGTTCTGGCTCGCCAATGCTTGCTATGTTGCTCCTTTGCATTTAGCTAACTGCTAATTCCTTCATAAGCTAATTGCTGCTACAACAGTCTCTCAGCTCTGTTCTCACTGGAGTGAAATAACACATGAGCGGAGCTATAAGACGAAACAACTATCATCTTTTTCTTAATGACAACTTTACTTTACCACTTTACTCTGTGTATATTTCTCCCACGTTAATTTATAAGCCATTTACAATGAAAAAATATATGTGTATATATATATATAAAAATATATATATATACAGTTGAAGTCGGAAGTTGACATACATTTAGGTTGGAGTCATTAACAAACTATAGTTTTGGCAAGTCGTTTAGGACATCTACTTTGTGAATGACACAAGTAATTTTTCCAACAATTGTTTACAGACAGATTATTTGACATATAATTCACTGTATCACAATTCCAGTGGGTCAGAGGTTAACATACACTAAGTTGACTTTGCCTTTGAACAGCTTGGAAAATTCCAGAAAATTATGTCATGGCTTTAGAAGATTCTGATAGGCAAATTGACATCATTTGAGTCAATTGGAGGTGTGCCTGTGGATGTATTTCAAGGCCTACCTTCAAACTCAGTGCCTCTTTGCTTGACATCATGGGGAAATCAAAAGAAATCAGCCAAGACATCAGAAAAAAAATTGTAGACCACTACAAGTCTGGTTCATCCTTGGGAGCAATTTCCAAACGCCTGAAGGTACCAAGTTCATCTGTACAAACAAT
The DNA here is from genome assembly GCF_002910315.2 of Salvelinus sp. IW2-2015. NCBI lineage: Eukaryota > Metazoa > Chordata > Actinopteri > Salmoniformes > Salmonidae > Salvelinus > Salvelinus sp. IW2-2015. The sequence goes on along the minus strand of NC_036868.1, from coordinate 23,954,378 downwards.
AGTACGCAAGTATAAACACCATGGGACCACGCAGCCRTCATACCTCTCAGGAAGGAGACGCGTTCTGTCTCCTAGAGAGGAACGTACTTTGGTGGGAAAAGTGCAAATCAATCCCAGAACAACAGCAAAGGACCTTGTGAAGATGCTGAAGGAAACAGGTACCGAAGTATCTATTTCCACAGTAAAACGAGTCCTACATCGACACAACCTGAAAGGTCGCTCAGCAAGGAAGAAGCTACTGCTCCAAAAACCGTCATAAACAAGCCAGACTACGGTTTGCAACTGCACATGAGGACTGAGATCGTACTATGTCCTCTTGTCTGATGAAACAAAAATAGAACTGTTTGGCCATGATAACCATTGTTATGTTTGGAGGAAAAAGAGGGATGCTTGCAAGCCGAAGAACACCATTCCAACCGTGACGCAAGGGGGTGGCAGGATCATGTTGTCGGGGTGCTTTGCTGCAGGAGGGACTGGTGCACTTCACGAAATAAATGGCATAATGAGGATGGAAAATTATGGGGATGTATTGAAGCAACATCTCAAGACATCAGTCAAGAAGTTAAAGCTTGGTCGCAAATGGTTCTTTCAAATGGACAATGACCCTAAGCATACTTCCAAAGTTGTGGCAAAATGGCTTAAAAACAACCTGAGGATTGATTATAAAAAACATTTGACATGTTTCTACGAACATTACGGATACTTTTTGGAATTTTCGTCGAACGGAACGAGGCTTTGGTTTTCTGAACATAACGYGCAACCCAAATGGCGTTTTTTTGTTATAAAAGTAATATTTATCGAACAAAAATAACATTTATTGTGTAACTGGGAGTCTCGTGAGTGCAAACATCCGAAGATTATCAAAGGTAAGCGATTAATTTTATTGCTTTTCTGATTTTCGTGACCATGCTAATTTGGGGCTAATTGTTCTAGCATTGATTTATACACTCACAAAAGCTTGGATTTCTTTCGCTGTAAAGCATATTTTCAAAAGTTTAAAAGTTAAAAAGTTTGGGGTCACTTAGAAATGTCCTTGTTTTTTAAAGAAAAGCCACATTTTTTCCATTAAAATATCATCGAATTGATCAGAAATACAGTGTAGACATTGTTAATGTTGTAAATTACTATTGTAGCTGTAAACGGCAAACATTTTATGAACTATCTATAAGCGTACAGAGGCCCATTATCAGCAACCATCACTCCTGTTTTCCAATGGCATGTTGTGTTAGCTAATCCAAGTTTATCATTTTAAAAGTCTAATAGATATACAGTATATACAGTTGAAGTCGGAATTTTACATACACCTTAGCCAAATACATTTAAACTCAGTTTTTCACAATTCCTGACATTTAATCCTAGTAAGAATTTATATCGATTAATATTTCACTTTCTCTGGTCATAGGAACAACATGAATTTGTGCATGAGGCAGATGCGGTGCGACTCGAGTTTCACCATTAGGTGGAAAACGATGTCTCCTTTAGCTGGTCAGTCTCATCGGAGGAAAGGAGGGAGAGAGCAGGGACCGGGAGAGGCAGACCCTCTGCTGCTATCTCCCTTTCTCTGCTGAGACTAATGCCGTATTCAAAACAAATGGGAACCCCACACTTAATTCAAACAGAACAGGTGAGGCTGGCTACAGTGCTGAAGAGAACTCTAGGGTTCTTTTTGTTATCTTTTCATTTAGAGAAGTAGGACGCATATAAGGTCAAATCAAAAATAAAATCGTTATCAAAATAAAGTAGAATCTTGTTCAGGATCTCCATCTTCATCAGGTCTCTTCATCAGGAATATTCCTCTGTTACCCAGGAAAGCACAGTGTCATCATCATGAATCAAGTAAGATCCCTTCGAAATTCCACCCTCTCCCTAGGTAAAATATTCATCTTTAATGTTCAGAAGATCTTCGTCATCGTCTCTGGAGGAATTTTCCTGGTAATTGTTATCCAGCAAAAGCACAGTGCCATCAGCATGAATCAGACGTTATCCATCCCCTCCCTGTTCTAATTCTAATTTTCAAACTCATCTCCACACTGATTGCTTCTTTGAAAGGAATGGAGGGTTTTAATAATAATAATAATAATAATAATAATACAACACAGTGAGAAGGAAAAATACTCATTATCACACCACATCAGATTACCATTATTCAGTTTCTCCAGATGTGAATTAATCGTTTTCGATCCAATGAATGCTGAGACGTTCATTTCAATAGTTAAATAAATGAATTCTGGGACGCTCATTTCAGTCAGGGTTTCTGTAATCGTTATACTAAGGCTGATTGTGCTATAGTGATTTGCAGCAGCGGGGTGCTGTATTAGTCATTGTCAGAGTTCAGATAGCAGTCGACAGAGTTATTACATTCTTATTACACGCACACGCACACGCACACAAACAGGCACGCATGCACACACACGCGTGCGCACACATAGTTGCCAGCGTTACTAACCTAACGAGAGATTCAGGGAAAATATCTACACCACCTCATTGGACTAAATAGATTTGAGGAAAAGGATATGATGTGAAGTTGCTATTTGAAAATACATGTCATTTTGGAGAGACACCTGTGTGTGTGTCTGTGTCTATTTGTGTGTGTGCATGCTTTTGTGTGCATGTGTGTGTGCATGTTTTTTTTATTGAATCTTTATTTAACTAGGCAAGTCAGTTAAGAACAAATTCGTATTTACAATGACGGCCTACCCCGGTATGAGTGTGTGCGTGAATGTATGTTTCATCATCTTGGATTGAAACACGTCCCATGCAAGCAGATGGTAAGGTGACAGATGAGACTGTTGTTGAACAGTTCTTCAGGTATTTACCACATCAAAGCAGCTCTTCATGCCTTGTCTTCACCCGGAAGAGGTCACAACCGCGGTGTAAACGACACGCTCTCTTGCTTTGGTGGCGAGCACATCTTCTTACAGTGACAATCAGAGCAAAACTGTTCGAGTTTGTGAGGGTCTCTCYACAGCAAGCCATGTGTGAAATGCACGGCCCATATTCTTCCTCCGCAGAACGGATCTGACACATGAACACAGACCAGAGCACTCTCACATCCTCTTCCCTTCTCCCCCTCATCCGTTCGCTGCTCTTCCTGTCACTTATTAAAGTAAGCGGAGGCCAGCGTGTTGGATAAAGAAACACACACCATGACCCTCTTGACTTACTTAAAACACACTCATCATGCCACACAGCCCACACACCATTACTGTCAAACACCTACCTACCCTGTATCTATCTTTATTGTCCAGCTTCCAGCGTTGCTGGCCCACACTGTCAAAATCACATAATCTGTGTGTGTGTGTGTGTGTGTGTGCGTTATGGACGTTAGTTTTGTAACATAATTTCATGTCCCACAGAATGGACATAATAGAAATGAAACGTTTGATGCACGTGTGTCTATAGTACCCCTTTGGGGGAGTGTGTACCCCAAAAATCAGACTTGTAAATATTGACAAGTTGGAGAAATGAAGCAAATAAGAAGCGTTACGTGAAATGGACAAGCTTTTTGGGGTGAACATATAAGCAAAAGTCTGTGTTTGTAAGTCTTAGGTCAAAACATGGATTGCCAATTCGAAGGCAAGGCTTGGCTGGTACTGACAATGAAGAGAGAACCAATTACAGACTATATAAAAACCTTTATGAAAGTGAGCTTTAAGGTGCATGTTCAACTTTTTTTTAAATATACGTTACATGCCTGTCCAAGTCACCCCCTATCTGGACAAGACTGTAGAACATGCAAACACAATTCAATACACTTCAATGTGGTCTGTATTGCTTAATAGACATCTAACATTCATAACTAGTGGTAAAAAACAAGCTTTGTGAGCCCTTTCTAAAAGCCATAAATGATAATTGACTGAAAAGCCACCTACTCTGTAATCGTCAAAATTCAGGCAATTTCATACTTAAGCTTTTCAAATAAAGCCTGAACTCTAACATATAAACCTTAAGGATAATTATGAAAGCGGTTTCATCTGGAAACGACTAACTTTATTTGAGCATGCTCAGGTTGACTTTTACACAGAATCACCCCTTACTAATCTCTATGAGTCCCATCTGAGTCATCCAAACCACTATGTTATGGCCTGATGTGATCTCACTTTACATCTAGCACGTATCCTTATGAGCCATAAATGTACTAGAAGGGCATTGCGATGGCGGTTAACAGTGGGCAGTAACACAGTACAAATCGCAGATGTGATGTTTAATCTAGAGCAGTATTGGACAGGGCCAGAGCTTACATTGACACCCTGATGTCTCATGTCTTAAACGTTACTGTCACGGATTTCCCCCAGTACTGCTGCTCATTCCGTTCACCAGCTCCGGAGGTCTACGTCACCGGCCTTCTAGGTGTCACTGAACTGGATCATCACCATCAACCCTGGACTGTCTTGTCTCATTACGCACACCTGGTTCCCATTCCCCCTGATTAGTATGTGTATATATGTACCCTCTGTTCCCCATTGTCCTTGTCAATCATTGTCCTATGTCCGTTGGTCTTGTTAGTACCTGTGCTCTGTTTTATTCGGTTTTTGGTGCTACGTGTATTTTTGTGCACTTGTTATTACGGGTCTCATCCCATGAATGATATTAGAGGTTACACTTCGCTCTTTTGTTTTGGGTCGAGATTTAAAAAACCCTATTACGTATTCCTGCGCCTGTCTCCCATCCTTATGCAACGTGACAGTTACAGTATATTAAGTTAAATTAATATGTTCTCAAGATACGTTCAACATTTAGGATGTCTGTTGGACACACACACACACACACACACACACACACACACACACACACACACACACATAATAACAAGGCCCACGATAATAATCTAGAATACAATAATTCCATCTCTTCCTTTAAAGATGGAAGGGTGTGTTCTGGAGGCATGCTCAGTAGTTCCCGGCATGCAGTGTTTTCTCCCTCTGCACTGTGACTGTCGAAGCTTGTCGTAAATTCTTCCCTTCCCTTGTCTGAGTGGTTTCAGAGGAAGCAAAGAGAGTACCCAGTAAATCTCTTATTTACATTGCTATGTCAAAGGTTCTGGGCTAAGTCAGTGGGGCAGTCTTTCTGGGCGGGGAGTACATCAATATAGGGGAGCTATGCTCTGGGTTAAGGATCCATTATCAAAGGCCAGTGGCCTTGAGTCCAATGTTGTTTACATACTCGCCTCAACGTAACATGACTCAATGCAGGGGAGAATCCCTCATGACCACGTCACGGTCTCAGAGCAGAAATCTGTTTCATTTGAGAGAAAAATAATTGTGTATGTGTGTGTGTGATTCTGTGTGCGTGTATATGAGTGTGCGTGTGTTTTTGAGAGTGCGCTTCTGGTGTATTTGTGATTATAGATGTGTGTCTCCAACACTGTATGTGAGTCTCTAATTATAGACCAATGGAGAGTCGACTAGATATTATCGCTGCAGGACTTTGAAAAGTTGTGTCATGTATGTGGTAAACATAGGCACTGCTTATATTCCAGTATTCCACATTACATACTTCAAATTTTGAACCCATGTCAGACTGTTGCTTTACCTTCATAAAATGAGGGTGTTTTCGTGGAAACATACAGTGCTGACTGGATTTAGCAGGCATAACCCACTTTCCAATATCACACGCCGAAGCACATGTCAAGTAAATTTACCTTCTGTGAAATGCAGCTCACATATTACCGGAATTAATCTCGTGTAGAGCTAAAGAAATACTTGAAGGGGCGGTTGTGTTCACATACTGCAGGTGGACGCTGGGGTTGCTGTGGATTGATGTCCTCTAAGAGAGCCGGTAGAACCCAACCACCGCTGTGCTGTGTAAATGTATCCCTCAGCCTAAAATAAGCTCTGGGAGAAGACATAATAAGATTCTCCCTATTCTAAATGAACTCCCATATCAATAACCCAACTCAATTAGGTTCAGGCTCCAGGTTTAGTACAGCCAGCCAGCCTGGCGTTGTGAGACTGCAGCAAACATTACTTTGAACATGTTCTGAATGGATCTGCATAAATGCACACATGCATTGATGCACACACACGCATGCACATGCACACACACACACACACACACACACACACACACACACACACACACACTACCACACACACACCCACCAACCACCCCCAAACAACCCACCAACCCCCCCGCCACACCCCAACCCCCACACAACACACACACACACACACACACACACACACACACACACACACACACACACACACGTCATCCCCATGGGGTCTCTGGACTAAGAAATAAGAAATAGTATCCCGCTCATCCAATTCTGTTGAGTGTTTTGCCTGAATCTGGGATGATGTCGCACCTCAATTGAACAATGTAGAAAAATGCATTGAATGAATAGGAAGCATTTTTCACCACGAGCAGCGATCAGAGTTTACCACATGTTTTTTTTACCATTACATCATTGGGCAGCTCCACTTATAAAACTACTGGAGGATTCTGAGAAAATGTGGATAAAAATTGATAGGCACTCAGCACTTAAAGTCAGCATACAAAAGCATTGCAAAAGTTGGTAACATGACTCAAGTATCCACTGATTCAATGATTAACTTTCAATTCTGRATCAGATTTCAGTTTAACTCTGTCGGACACTGAGAAGTTGCAGCATGTACATACATATTCTTTATCAAAAAGTGATGTTTTTTTCCCACACTGACCCTCGTTATTTCATATAGCATTATTGAAAACATTATTATATAGCATATAGTGAATATACAGCATGTTTTCAATAGCCTTTCTATAGAACGGACAGTCAGACAGAGCTGTTAGAGGAGAGCTTCAGCATGGATTACAGCGTGAGACTCACTCCTTAATTGATGCGATTACGAGGTGCTGAGAAATGTCACAGAGACATTTGAATTAAGTCTGGTTTATAATTAAAAAACAACATAATCGCCACTCATAAGCATCTCTCCAGCAACGGGAGGCTATCAGGTCATTCTCAACCATACGTGAACTCTTCAAATTCAAGCCCAGTGCCCACGTTGTCTCGTCTCTCAAATGTCATTTGACTCGATTCACATTAATCAGCGTCTACTGTCCCCAGAACAAAAGACAAACGTTGTTGGTATGTGGTAAATTGAAGGTTTGGGCGTCTAGATAACTCTTTTCACTTGAGGTTATAAAACGTGCAGTATGTATCRCATTGTTCCGTTCAGTAAGTGCATTTAGGGGCATTCAGTTGATTTAATGTGGTGAAGCTCTCACAGCACCTATTTATAATTGTTTTGCACATTCGCTACATTCAATTCATTTAACTAATGATGAATGAGAACCTGATTTAGCAGAATGCAGGGAAAATTGAAGATAGTAATATGTTTATGTAACTTTGTATAATTCTACAGCTTTGCTATTTACATGAAAAGCATAATGAAGGTATTTATTGTCATGTACTGGTTGACTACAAGTAAGTGAAGAGATATTGGCACGGGTGTTGTTAGGCCCGAGATGAAGTCGAGGACCGGCAAACCCCGCCAATATATCCTCCAAACACTGGCTTCTTGGGCATTATCACTTTTATACAACKGGTTACCAACTTATGAAAACAATTATTGACATATTTCAATACRTTTATTCATACTATTTCATCTTTCCTAGAGATCTAGTCCCGAAACAAATCTAGGGTTGCGACCCAAGCCGGCTTGGGTTCGGTTGCCAGATACGCAACCTAGTAGTTAAGTCTTTTGATCTAGATCCATGGACGCGACCMAGTCGTTCTGGCAACATTCTTATCTCTTGTTTGGTAGCTAGCCAAGTTCGGCTAACACAGTCACATCAAACATCCATAACAATGACCTAATGATGCGCGATTTCACCTGGCATAAAAAATGTACTCTCTAGACAGGACAATGTTCAGAAGAGCTTGCCAACTACACAGCTAACACAATCACTTCAAACTGAAGCTGGAATGACAGCAAACTAGCTACATTTACTGTTTTTCTATTGACCTTTCTTTGTATACAGTATATACATAAAAATCATGTTGATTCATGAATTCGGCTGGCTGTGAAAAGCTGGCTGCCTGTCTGTCTCATCTCGACTCTCGACATGTTCATTACTATGGGACAGCTGGAGATCGAATTTCAATATTGAAATAATGTTGCAAATCTTCGCTGTTGAAAACCAATTGCTAGTCTAAAGGAAATGGGAGATAATGTCCAGATGCTTTTAACAGTGGAGATCAAGTTTATAAATTGCCTGGCTGAGCTGATGAGACAGTGGATTGCACAGAAGGATGCATCATAGATTTAGCCGGTGGTAACTTCTGGAATAGACACTGGTTTTAACCAATCAGTATCCGGGGTTAGACCCACCTGTTGTATGAAAAAACAAGTAACCTATTGCAATACAGGTGAAAATAACATGTTCTTATCTTACCAGCACTGTTTACAGTAGTTCCTGCACATATGAAACTGCAACTCCTTGCCACCCTGAATGCACTACACTACAGACCAAGATTCTTTGGGTAGCCAAGTGAACAGAGAAACAACAAAAGTTCCTAGCAATTCCTCCACACAATACCTCTGCATTCCTGGAAGAGGCTTTCTGGCCTAGTTTAGGAGGATTAGCAGAAGACAGCACAGCCCACGTTATCTTAGTGCAGTTTGTCTCCTCTCCCTAGAGAAAGAGAGAGAGAGGGAGAGAGAGCAGTGCCCATAACTCAGAACAGTAATTGTCTTTGCATCCAGCAGGCCTACCAAGGGGTGTGAGCAAACCCCACTAACTCCAACCCCTTGTGTCTCTTTATCCCAGCTTTCAATAGGGATGAAGGATTCATAATTCTGGAAGTCTCAGACTCTCAACAGCCAGGATTTATTTTAGAGGAGATGAATCAAATGATGTCCTGGGTATAAAAAGATAACATACACAAAGAGAGAGAGCAAGTGCCTACATTTTTTTTCACTTCCTCCAATTTGTATCTACATCCCCCCAACCCAGAGTATGATCAAATTGAGTCCCTCAAATCCACATCAAATTGATGCTAATAGCAGAATTATTGACTTGGGTCCAGCTTTTCACTCCTCATTGGATACAGTGATGCAACCCAGCCAGGTCACCCATGATACAAGTCAGAATTCAACGTCCATCTATGTCTGCGGACGTCAGGAGATGAASTGGAAACCAGCACTATGGGCAACGGTGAGCGCTGTTATCTTGAAGTAGGTTTTGATTTTGCTGGATGGATGGGGATGGCAGATGGGCGTAAGCATCTGCCTCTGATTCTAAAGTTGCAATTTCAAATCTAGTGMTAGAWWKTTTTKTTTTGTTTTAAGCCTATCCCAAGCCTTAACCTTAACCAAGCCTTAGCCATTCCGAGTTAATTCCGAGTTAATTCCTAACCTTAAGAAGTTTGAGTTAATGCYGGAACTTAACCCTAACCTTAAAAATTCGGAGTTAATGATGAAACTTAATCTTAAACACTTCTAAATTTTACGTTTGGAACAAATTTGAAATTTTAGGTTTGAGAAACATGGATTAAAGTTCTGACGTGATACTGTGAGAGCTGGTAGGATGCAACATCGGGGGGCCTCTCTAACCTCAAGGCTACCTGACGTACCACTCCTATTTCCTGATWTATTTTTTAAAACACGTAGATACAATGCATTTATAATTAAGGAAGATAAAAAAAGTTTCGGAAACCTAGTTCCATTGTGGTCCTCTTTTTACCAAAATACATTATTCATCAATGAACAACAATGTAAAGATAGAAAAGGAATGGAGTTGAGTCAGTTTGTAAAATTCAGTATGGCTTGAGAGGTACGGTACAGCCAGGGAGAACGTCCGTCTGTCAGACAAGCCAGAAGATCTTCATCAGGGCCCATCGCTTTGTCCGACGTTCCCAGGTCCTCCATAGTAGCCTCTCCACCGTAAGTAGCTGATACACCATCGTTGACTGTGTAGCACTCACCTGGGTGATGCTTCAGCTGCAGTAAAGCGCCAGAAAATAAGCGCCAACCACACATCAGCAGTGGTCAGAAACAGTCTCTCTGCCTCTCTGACATCTCAGACACCGCAGTCTCTCCACCTTCCAAAAGGCATGTGAAACCAAAAAGCCGTAGCTGSTGCTGCATGTTTTAAATGCAAACATTAGCCACCCAGCTAGCTAGCTATTCAAAGCAAACAAACACATTTAACATTGAATACACATAACTTTGACATTGAAGACCACACTATTTATGTGATCAAAACAGAGAGTTATGAAAAATAAAAAAGTTGATTATTTTTTTAAATTTTTAAATTTTTAAACGGTACCAGACCCCGCCACGACACCTCTGTTGATTCCACAGGGTCTGCATCCCTCCACCGTTAGACACGCAAACTTCATCTAACAACGCTTCCGCAATCCCTCTGGCCGCGAACGAGCCAAGAATCCGCAAATGAGCCAAGACCCCCAGCTTGCTCGGCGAAAAGTTCACTCACTCTTTAGTTTCAGCCGATGTGACTGTAGTGTACACAGCCTCTTTCCAATTGTGCCTGTTTTCATTTAGCTCTCTCTTGTTTCCCTCTCTTCGTCCCAAAACAACCCGATCAGCACTCTGCGCAATTACAAAACGGATTGAGGAAGCAGGAGCCTGATTTAGCGGACTGCAGGGACTGCCACTTTCTATTATCTTTGGATCTGTGATGATTTATGCTTTGTGTGTGGGTCTCTCTCTCTCTATCCTCACATGCTAAGATCTCTCCTCTCTTCTCCTCTTTCCCCTATAGAGTTTTTCCAGGCCGGGCCTCCAGCCCAAACTCCACAATACCAGATGTCTGATTCTGAACAAACGGAACCACCAAGGAGGAAGTCMTTGGTAGAGAATCAGAGCATGTAAGCTGAGATAGTGTTTGATAAACTTCATACAGCACTGGGGAAATAAACAATGGGGATGGAAAGTTGAGACATAAGAGGGTGTTCTCTCTAAGGGATCTTTGCACAGTATGAACAATTTACCCAATTATTATTCTATATACGGTTACAGACAGAAGGGACCTGGTATGTTACTACACCCACTCAGTGTCACAAGACGGCTCATAATGTAAAACATTTTCAGAGTATTTGTTTCGTATCTCAAGGGTACATACATATTATGTAGAATAATGGTCAATTTTCTGTGTGAAACTGTAATCAAAGTATTCTTAGTACGTGTATTCACACGTTTCTGTATAGGGGTTTGAAAAAAAGACACTAAATTGTTTATCCTACTTGTCTTATTATCTTAAGAGTACACATTGTGTTAAATGGTAACAAATACTATTGTTGTATCTGTAATCAATGTGTTATAAATGCTTGTACACTAAAAAAGACACACGGCAGTATATTTGATTTATATCTCAAGGGCACAAAAAACACTCAATATTTAGACTAAGACAAATTGCATTTGTGAATCTCTAATCAAAGTCTTATTAGATCTATGCACACATTTTTAGGGAGGTCTGAGAAGAAACATTAAACTGTGTAGACTATTAGTAATACATTTGAAAGGTTCAAAACATTGAAATGAATGACATATGTAATTTGTGTGATTTTCTAAACAAAATATAGGTTAAGCCTCGCTCCATACATTTGACACACACATCTCCAAATTTCCACTGAGATCTGAGACTCAAAGCTGAAAAAAGATTTTTAGCTTTGAGCCATTGGCATCCTAAACCCTACTACCCACAAGGCCTATCTTACTTCCTGTTCCTTCCAGGCAACCAGCCCTACCCAGCAGGCCATGCTATTCCAGTAATTGAGTGAGTAATGGAGTTATTCCACTGAGTGCACTTTATACCAAGCTGTAAATCCCAAGGCAAAATGGCAGATTAGAAGAAAAAAAGTAAGAAAATAAATAAAAGCCCCCAAAAATTCCATAGTACTGATATTCACGCACAATAAATCCAATAAAGGTCTCAGTCAGTTTGTGTCAATCCTGTCTCCCCAGCATTGTCACTCTTCTGGCCGACGGTCAGCAGCCATCTGCGGCTTTCTGTGGTCGTCTGGAGTTATTAGCTAACAAGACAGTGGGTACGTATCTGGAATGTATCCTGATGATCATAATCATTTTGATTTCCCTCTCTTTTCCTTCAATTCCTAAAAGTCTAAGCTAACATATGGAATTGTTATATGTTCATACCATGGATCATTTAGCTATTTGATTTGGAATTTTTGGACCCCTGTAGGTATCAAGAAAATATCAAAAAAATATATTTGATCAAATATTGAATTGCATCGAATAACATATTCATACACGGCAAAATAGACAGTAAAACAATTACTCTTAAGAAATAAGGTTTTGAAGTTGTCTGTCCTATATCTAGGAGGTATAAGAAAGCTCAGGAATTATTATAACTTCAGAATATAATCATACCCTTTGACATAATTGTATGTGTGGGGTACAGAGAGGAGGTATTCATTTAAATATCATGTTAAATACTATAATTGCACATGTTAAATACATTTTTAATCCTGAATTTATTTAAGCTGGCCATGACAAAGGGATTGAATACTTATTGACTCAAGACATTTCAGCTTTTCATTCGTAATTCATTTGGACAAAATTCTAAAAACATACAGTTGAAGTCAGAAGTTTACATACAACTTAGCCAAATACATTTAAACTCAGTTTTTCACAATTCCTGACATTTAATGCTAGTAAAAATGTCCTGTCTTAGGTCAGTTAGGATCACCACTTTATTTTAGGAATGTGAAATGTCAGAATAATAGTAGAGAGAATGAATTATTGTAGCTTTTATTTCWTTCATCACATTCCCAGTGTCACGCCCTGACCATAGAGAGCCCTCGGAGTTCTCTATGGTGTTTTAGGTCAGGGCATGACTAGGGGGTATTCTAGTCTTTTATTTCTATGTTGGTGTGAGTATGGTTCCCAATTGGAGGAAGCTGATGATCGTTGCCTCTAWTTGGGGATCATACTTAGTGTGGTCCTTTTCCCACCTGCGTTGTGGGATATTGTTTTGTCTAGTGCCAATGTGCGCTACGAACTGCACGTTCGTTTATTCTTTGTATTCTTTGAAGTTTCACCTTAATAAATATGTGGAACTCTACGCACGCTGCGCCTTGGTCCACTCATTATAACGAACGTGACACCCAGTGGGTCAGAAGTTTACATACACTCAATTAGTATTTGGTAGCTTGGCCTTTAAATTATTTAACTTGGGTCAAATGTTTTGACTAGCCTTCCACAAAGCTTCCCACAATAAGTTGGGTGAATTTTGGCCCATTCCTYCTGACAGAGCTGGTGTAACTGAGTCAGGTTTGTAGGCCTCCTTGCACGCAAACACTTTTTCAGTTCTGCCCACATATTTTCTATAGGATTGAGGTCAGAGCTTTGTGATGGCCACTCAAATACCTTGACTTTGTTGTCCGTAAGCCATTTTGCCACAACTTTGGAAGTATGCTTGGGATCATTGTCCATTTGGAAGACCCATTTGCGACCAAGCTTTACCTTCCTGACTGATGTCTTGAGATGTTGCTTCAATATATCCACATAATTTTCCTTCCTCAATATGCCATCTATTTTGTGAAGTGCACCAGTCCCTCCTGCAGCAAAGCACCTACACAAAATGATGCTGCCACCCCCTTGCTTCACGGTTGGGATGGTGTTCTTCGGCTTGCAAGCCTCCCCCTTTTCCTACAAACATAATGATGGTCATTATGGCCAAACAGTTCTATTTTCGACTAGAGGACATTTCTCCAAAAAGTACAATCTTTGTCCCCATGTGCAGTTACAAACCCTAGTCTGGCTTTTTTATTGTGGATTTGGAGCAGTGGCTTCTTCTTGCTGAGCGGCCTTTCAGGTTATGTCGATATAGGACTCGTTTTAGTCGCTCTGGATAAGAGCGTCTGCTAAATGACTTAAATGTAAATGTAAATGTACTGTGGATATAGATACTTTTGTGCCTGTTTCCTCCAGCATCTTCACAAGGTCCTTTGCTGTTGTTCTGGGATTGATTTGCCCTTTTTACACCAATGTACGTTCATCTCTAGGAGACAGAACACGTCTCCTTCCTGAGCGGTATGATGGCTGCGTGGTTCCATGGTGTTTATTATACTGTTGTTTGTACAGATGAACGTGGTACCTTTAGGCGTTTGGAAATTGCTCCCAAGGATGAACCAGACTTGTGGAGGTCTACAAATGTTTTAAATAAATCCACAGGTACACCTCCAATTTGACTCAAATTATGTCATTTAGCCTATCAGAAGCTTCTAAAGCATTTTCTGGAATTTTCCAAGCTGTTTAAAGGCACAGTCAACTTAGTGTATGTAAACTTCTGACCCACTGGAATTGTGATACAGTGTTGGAAAACAATTGTTGGAAAAATTACTTGTGTCAYGCGACTTGACCAAACTATAGTYTGTTCACAAGMAATGTGTGGAGTGGTTGAAAAACGAGTTCAATGACTCCAACCTAAGTGTATGTAAACTTCCGACTTCAACTGTAATTCCACTTGGACATTATGGGRTACTGTATGTAGGTCAATGGTACAAAATCTCAATTTAATCCATTTTTAATTCAGACTAAAACACAACCAATTATGGAAAATGTCAAGGGGTATGAATACTTTCAGSAGGCACTGTATTTAACCCCCTTCCATACATCCAGAGAGTACCATCGTGTTCGTGAGTCTCATCTTTCCATAGAGTGGTTTGTAGGTCATATTACTGTTCAGACCCTACAGACATTTTCGTGAGAAGACCGATTTTCCGGATGTCTCCTGGTCTGACAAACAGCGCTGTAGCTCTGCAACTTTCCACCGCAGATGCGGAAGGCCGACATAGGCGGACGCGGTGGATTGAGATGCTGAAACATCGGGTGCATCAAGTGACTCATATAAATTATCCACTCGCACTTTTATCAATGAACTAACCTGTTTATTTTTGTYGCCAGAAATTCTGAAAGTAGCTCTCACAATCCCCGGAAGTTGTGTACTTCGTCATCACGTCATTGTTCTCGAACATCTGTAGTGTGCACAAAGAGAATCAGAAAATCTCTGTGGTGTTAATGAGCTGTGCACATGCTTTGCCTCCAACCTCATTGGACAATGCTGTGCTGATCTGATCCCGCCTCCCACTTTAACCTTGCAACCTTATCCACCTGTCAATTGTCTCTCACACGTGGTCGTGGCTAATTCCCGTTTTTGTACAGACTAATATGGCAAGCAAGGAATTGTGAAAATATAATTCATACAATGCGCAGTTATAACCTATTTACAGAATATGTAAGTATCAAATGACCTACTCCTTTAAAGTCATGTAATTATTTTATGCAGTGCATTAAGAAAGTATTCAGACCACTTGACTTTTTCCACATTTTGTTACATTGCATCCTTTTTCTAAAATTGTTAAAATATTTTTTCTTCATCAATCTACACACAATACCCCAAAAAGCAAAAACAGGTTTTTAGAAATTTCTGCAAATGTATTAAAAATAAAAACAGAAATACCTTATATACATAAGTTTTCAGACCCTTTGCTATGAGACTCGAAATTGAGCTCAGGTGAATCCTGTTTCCATTGATCATCCTTGAGATGTTTCTACAACTTGATTGGAGTCCACCTGTGGTAAATTCAATTTATTGGACATGATTTGGAAAGGCACACACCTGTCTATAAAAGGTCCCACAGTGTATGTCAGAGCAAAAACCAAGCCATGAGGTTAAAGGAATTGTCCGTAGAGCTCCGAGACAGGATTGTACCGAGGCACAGATCTGGGGAAGGGTACCAAAAACATTTCTGCATCATTGAAGGTCCCCAAGAACACAGTGGCCTCCATCATTCTTAAATGGACAAAGTTTGGAACCACCAAGACTCTTCCTAAAGCTTGTCGCCCAGCCAAMCAGAGCAATCGGGGGAGAAGGGCCTTGGTCAGGGAGCTCCAGAGTTCCACTGTGGAGATGGGAGAACCTTCCAGAAGGACAACCATCTCTGAAGCACTCCACCAATCAGGCCTTTATTGTAGAGTGACCAGACGGAAGCCACTTCTCAGTAAACGGCACATGACAGCCCGCCTGGAGTTTGCCAAAAGGCACCTAAAGGACTCTCAGATTATGAGAAACAAGATTCTGTGGTCTGAGATATAACTATTTTGTCTGAATGCCAAGTGTCACGTCTGGAGGAAACCTGGCACCATCCCTACAGTGAAGCACGGTGGTGACAGCATCATGCTATGGGGATGTTTTTTAATGGCAGGGACTGGGAGACTAGTCAGGATTGTGGGAAAGATGAAYGGCGCAAAGTACAGAGAGATCCTTGATGAAAACCTGCTCCAGAGCTCTAAGGACTGGGGCAAAGTTTCACCTTCCAACACGACAACGACCCTAAGCACACAGCCAAGACATAGCAGGAGTGGGTTCGGGACAAGTCTCTGAATGTCCTTGAGTGGCCCAGCCAGAGCGCGGACTTGAACTCGATCGAACATCTCTGGAGAGACCTGAAAATAGCTCCCCATCCAACCTGACAGAGCTTGAGAGGATCAGTCGAGAAGAATGGGAAAAACTCCCTGAATACAGGTGTGCCAAGCTGTAATCGCTACCAAACGGTCAGAAACAGACTCCATGAGGGTGGTATGTTTCTGACCGTTTGAGCAGACACATGCACATTTGTGGCCTGCTGGAGGTCATTTTGCAGGGCTCTGGCAGTGCTCCTCCTTGCACAACGGCGGAGGTAGCGGTCCTGCTGCTGGGTTGTTGCCCTCCTACGGCCTCCTCCACGTCTCCTGATGTACTGGCCTGTCTCCTGGTAGCGCCTCCATGCTCTGGGCACTACGCTGACGACACAAGCAAACCTTCTTGCCACAGCTCGCATTGATGTGCCATCCTGGATGAGCTGCACTACCTGAGCCACTTGTGTGGGTTGTAGACTCCGTCTCATGCTACCACTAGAGTGAAAGCACCGCCAGCATTCAAAAGTGACCAAAACATCAGCCAGGAAGCATAGGAACTGAGAAGTGGTCTGTGGTCACCACCTGCAGAACCACTCCTTTATTGGGGGTATCTTGCTAATGCCTATAATTTCCACCTTTTGTCTATTCCATTTGCACAACAGCATGTGACATTTATTGTCAATCAGTGTTGCTTCCTAAGTGGACAGTTTGATTTCACAGAAGTGTGATTGTTGGAGTTACATTGTGTTGTTTAAGTGTTCTCTTTATTTTTTTGAGCAGTGTATTTGATTGGGATGGATGGTTGAAACAACAGAAAGGTAGGGCGATATCTAAAAAGTTAGTGGGTAAAAGTTTGCAGTATACATTATGTAGTGCATCAACAATATGTGTTAGTGTCCGCGATGCATGCCTGGTAAAAACTATTGTCTATTGAGCAATATATTCCACAATTCTAACAAATACACCACTCAACACCTGTTATTACCTTCCTATATTTGTCAGTTCCCAAAGCTCTGTTCCCACTTCTGTTCTGATTGTTTTTTGGCTTTGGTTTCTTGTATGCTGAGCTGTTCCTGTCTCGTTCCATGTCCGTTCCTTATTAAATGTTTGACTCCCCGTACTGCTTCGTCTCTCCAGCGTCATTCCATGTGACAGACAATTGTCTTCTAATATATTTGTCTGACTACACTGCCATCTTTGGCGCACATCATTTTCTGCTTGCTACCAGAGAATTGCAGGCTATTGAAAGAGATAAATACAACTACAAGTGAGGTCTAATACATCTTTTCACATTTTCAAATGTGTTTTAAGGATGCATGGATTTGATCGATGTATTCTAGTATTTTTGTTTTCCATGTCTGGTAAGGTCACGTAGCCAGGCAATCCCACTTGCTTCAGAGCGCACGCTCACTACATGACATGAAATGACTGCAGGTTAAAATTAAAGGATTCTGTGCCTTTCTCCGCCGAGAGAGGACTACAGATGTTTTATTACGCATGTATGAGCCATTCATTGACACGTTGAGTCCAAAACGGGAGGTTTAAAATCTAACGTTGTAGTTTTCAATGGATCAATGGATTCTCTTTCCGTTTCTTCCTCTCTTTTTATATCCCAGAACTTTCTCATTGACAAGCCACAAACCACCCTGGGCAAAACATTGGGGTCTCTCACAGTCCAGTGGTAAAGGAGAGAGAACAGAGAGCTGCTCCCATTTTCCGAATATACCACTGAGCTCCTCTCACAATTAGAAGGCCTACTGGCCAGACAGCCTATAGCAAAATAAGCAGCCTGAAGTCAAAACAAAGGCACAGCACAGGAAGGAGAAGAAACCCAAGACAAACGCACATGCACACACACACACACATACGGGTCGAAACGTCAAGCAACCTGCCAAGCAAAATATTTTCTGCCGACTTCTCATGCTGATGCTACCATGAGGATGATGGGAGAACTGACCTCATCTGCTAAATATTGTTTTTGCCTTGTACAGCAATTCCTCCTCTGTTCTGAGTAGGCCAGTCTACGACGCAGCACAGCGCAGGGCGGTTGTATTCTTTGTACAGGGCTATAAATTAGTGTTTTTGTGGGAGCCCATAACCGTTGCTAAGGGCTGGAGGGGATGGGAGGGAGGGGTGGCCATTGGCCAGTTAAAATACAGATGTCGGACCGGCAGCGTAATTCCATTCAGCCATGATTTATATTTAGAACACAGCAAGCAGCCACCAGGCCTAACCTGACACTGCCACTGCCACTCCTGGCTCATGCAGGAAATCGAAGTTGACTACAACCTAATGAGAAAAGTGAAACACTGAACTTTTATGGGTCTCTCACAATTTTCAGGCCCATAATACCAAACCTCTTGAAGCTAATCATCTAGCTAAGGAGAGCTGAGGAGGGAGACCCATGCATTAAGAGCCACTTTCCCCATCAGTTCCCCTGGTGTGAAATATGCATAGTGGAAAAGTTCACTATTTTAATACTTTGACTTCAGCCCATCATTTGTGTCTTTCCTGGATTGCTTTTGTCAAGTAGTTTCACTGCCTTAAATATAAGACAACGAGTAATGATGCACAAATAAGGAATTCCATGTAACTTTGGGAGAACTTTTTGGATTAGTAAAAGAACTTTGAAATATATTTGGTAACATGGCACAGTGTCAGCTCATTTTCTGTAGTGGGATTTTAGACTCTTTCTTACTTACTGCTTTACTCCTCTTTGTTCCCTGTGGAGTATAAGGCCTCAACAAGCCCACGCCATGTAAGATGGTCCTTTGCAGCTTTCTCAGCTTTTATTTGTTCTTTAGGCTCTCCAGATTCAATAAAATAAATGCAAAATTTTGACAAAACCATACCCCACGCCAGTTCATTTCTACAGTTTTAAATAAAACAGGATGCATTCTGTCCATAACCAATAATTCAGCCTTTTATAATCTGTCTGCTTCATAGGCCTATCAGCTTTTTTAATACTCCTGTCCAACTAATGCGTAGACACATATTGTACACACCAACCGACCACTACCGTCTTTACAACACACCCCAGCTTTACTCACACACGCAAGCACATATACATACACACATACACACCCTTGGCTCCTGATTCCAGTTTTATAAGTAAAGGTCAGAGAAGCTATGAATTCTAATCCACCGGCCTGTAAATTGTAGAAGCTAATCCATCAATGCAAAGAGGGAGCGCTGGGTAATAAACGCCTGCTTCCTCTTGAGGCAGCCAGATTTATCACTGTGTACAGGGGATGTTTTTGTACAAATAAGATTACATAATGTCGGTATTTGCAGGTCAACAATTCAACAACGCAAATATTTCTGATGACCAGAAAAAGTTAGGGAGGGAAACTGCTGGTGGATAGCGACAGCTGGCTTCTTCTATATAGAACAAATATTTATTTAAGGTTGGTTAATCTTGACCAGTAGACTATAATTGTTTAGTTTCAAACATTTGTTTATTCTCTTATCTGATTAAATGCCTTTCGTTGCTTAAGTATGACCAATGCTCTACATAAGGCCTAGGTGTCGTTGCCAGCAATGTTTTTCCCCCTTTCAAGTTTCTTCCCAGCTGATAAACAGGATATTCTCCGTGGACAATGGGGACAGGAAGTGGGAATTTAGTCTATCCGTTTGTCTCTGAAGGCTTTACTCCTGTGCACGTTGGCACGAGCACTTTCTAATCTTCATGGTCAAGATGCGCCAATTAGAGCCCCTGAATCAGAGGAAACAGACAATGCCTTTGGAACTGTGAACACGCCGACGCCAGCAGTAAAACAATGGTCTTGACCTAACCCTTGGATAAATCATTACAGCTCTGACAAGAGGGACTAGGCGAAAAATAAAGAAGCCCCAACTGGTATTATTTTCACAATTTAGGCTTACAACCTGGTTTCAGGAAAGTACTGAAGTTGCCTCCCGCCGACACACTTGCAAAATGAAAAGGGGAAAAAAGGGGGAACATATGAAAAACTATAAAACGTTGGTACTCTCCCCAGTTTCCTGGCTTTAAATTAGCTGTTCATGGTCTCAGCTCAGACATAAAGAAATTACATCTTGTAAGATTTTCCCTGAGTTGCACATTCCACAGTGGGTGCTCTCAGTGGTATTAATGCAAACTGTGACATGTCCTATTGATCAACGAAAGGGGGTGCACGCACACACCCACACATACATACACACATGCACACACAGCACAGGGCAGGTGGAACAGTGGAGACAGACAGTGACAGCGGTGAGGTACTTCTGAGGCAACCCTCTCCTTTAATAAGGCAGACGATCAAACATGTTCTCTGCCCGTGAAAGAAAATATTATTTTAAAGGAGAGAGGGGTTGTGGGGTGGAAAAGGAGATTCGTGTTCAATTTTTTCTTTCATCCAATAGAATAGGAGATTCGGGTTTCAGGGTTGCTTTGAGAAGATTGAAAACAAATGTGGGCCTTTGACACAGCACCGTACGTATATACATCTCTCCCCAGCTAGCACATTTGGTTCCTTGGAAGTTGTAGGAATGTATATTTTTGGTATCACATTGGTTGTCGGAACGAAGCCATGCGTTTTATGACCGGTAAAACTGAATGTTTTATAAACTTTCTGAGAACAGAATTGAATGTTTCGCATGTCCTTGGAACGTTTATTTTTTGAGAACGTTTCACTCTGGTTCCTTGAAAGTTTTCATGGAAGTTTATTTGAGATGGAACGCTCTGTTATTTGGAGGTTTTTGAATAACTTCCTTAAAACGTTCACTGAATGTTTCAATATGACTCTAATTAACACTGCTAGCTTCTTTTGGGTTAACTTTTTTGAATTCCAAGCACAGATAAGACACAGAAATGTCCTTTAATCATGAAAATACTTTATTTTATTGTGACACAGCATCAGTGAGATTTAAACCTATAATCTTCTGTTCTCCATCCATGGAATTAGTCCACCAGGATAGACCTAACATGCCATGTTTTTATATTCATACAAAGCTGTTCATTTTATGCTATTCAAACAGACTCCATTTCAAAGGAAACAAGCACTCATTATGATCAGGTGTTGGTGAACACAAGGTGAATACACTTAACAAGATAGAGGATAGAGAGACTTTCCTTGATGCTGAGAACGGAATCAGTATGTYTTTAAATAGCATTCTTAGAACATTCTCTGAATGTTCCTAAAGTTTTCTTGTGGTTTTTATACAAAGTTGTCTTAACGTTCTCAGACAAATTTGAGAACATGACTTGAAATAGAACCATGAGGAAACCTGTAGGTAACGTTATGCTGAAGTACTGTAATTCCCACAGAAGAACGTTGTTTCTTRATGTTCTTCGAACAATTTGAGAACATTCCCAATCTCAAACCAGTTGGAGAACATTCCTAGAACATTGCCAACATGTTCGTTAAATGTAAGAATGTTCGAACATTTAGGAAAAGTTCTGCTAAAGTAATGAAATACCCCAAAAATATGTTTTTTTTTCAAGTTCCTTAAATGTGCTGAAAATTTTCCATAGCTGAGCAACACGGAAAGTTGTGGGAAGGCTGTATGCAAAATAAGCATAGGACAACCACACTCTCACCAAAATCCAAGAGATAAATGGTTCTCAGTACATTATGTGCTAGCCGCGTCTTCTTTCTCCCCCTCTCTCTCTGTCTCTTTCTCTCTACTCTTTTTGCAGCAAGGATTCTTTCCTGGCATTCTAAAGATGGGAAATCAAATTTCGCCTCCCACCAACACCCCCACGCCATCCCCCAAAAGGATGCAAGTCTCCCCACAAACAAGCACATAAAAACTCACACACTTTTACCCACAATTACATACACTCAGATAGAAACATGCTCTCATTTCGAAGTGATTCACAAACCCTTTGACACTAACACACACAAGCACACGCGCGCACCCACTCACCCACGCACGCACACACACACCCAGCTGACTCAGCAGGACAATTGCAGCAGTGATCACTCAGACAGAGGAACACATGTGTCGGTCGGGGGGGGACTGACTGGCGAATGACATCAGCCCTGAGGCGATAATAATCGGGTGACCTAGGAGAGAGTGTCTTCACCGTAGCTCTCAACGAACACATGCACAGCAGACAACGTTCTCACACAATAATCAACTATGTGACTACTATATATTTACAGTAATAACTCTCCAACCTTAAACCCCAAGTCAGCCAGACCGAATGGTACACACGCACAGCAGAGTGCAGACTTTCTCACACAATCAACTACAGTATATGAGCAGTTACATATCTTAAAGTAATAACTCCAACCCTAAACCCCAGCCAGACCGAATGGTAGGCTATAAAACACACACACACACAAACACACACACAGCGCCGCTATATTATTATGGCAATCTGAATCCAATTAACAGGCAACCCACTCAGAGTTCAACTGCCAGAGGGAGATTCAGTGCGGAAATATCATGGGAGATGAAACAGCAGGAGGAGAAAAAAATCAAACAGTTTTTAATGGAGAATACTTGGGCCTTTGTGACATTCAACAACGGCTTTGTTCTTGCAGAGGAGTAGAGAATGCTCACCTTCTATCTCTTTTTGTGTGTGCTGAATTCACACTCCCTGAGAGTCRAGGAATACATGGGCGAAGGAGGACGAGAAGTGAGTCTCTTTCTTTTCTCTATTTTCTCTTTCTTAATCATACTGCTCCGAAGTCATCCATCTGGGGTCAGAGAGAGTTCTGGGTAATCATTGTTTGAGGGATGGTTACTTGAACACATCTGAGGTGGATGGGGGAAGGCGGTGGTGGAGGAGGAGGGGAGAGGGGGATGGAAACAAAGACACACGTTTGCATGGAAGATGTGTCTAATCCCCTGCTGATACATTGACACGATGGTGGCATATACAGAAGAAGAGAATTAGAGCATCTATGATAGGTAAAGGCTTGGATTGGATAAACTCCAACAGGATATGGTAATGGAGGAAACGAATGAGTTATATATGCTGCAGCAGCGAGTGGCTCGATCGCTCTCGAGATGGAGGGTGGAGGGTGTTGAAACACACAGTAATTGCTTTCAGTGTCGTTTGGCATTCTGACTTTAGCGGCTTTTACTAGACAGGGTGGTTTCTGTCTATTATTCTGCCAACATTACTGTTCATTTCACAGAGAAAGATGGGGAAAACCGGACAACATGRCTTTTAAAACTTGAGAAGCGATAAATTCAAAAGTAATACCTTGACTTTGGAGAAGTTGGGACAATTGTCCTCTGTGGAAACACTTTGTGCAGCAGGAGTGTCACGTTCTGACCTTAGTTCCTTTTTTATGTCTTTGTGTTAGGTTGGTCAGGGCGTGAGTTGGGGTGRGTAGTCTATGTTCTTTTTTCTATGTGGTTATATTTCTGTGTTTGGCCTGGTATGGTTCTCAATCAGAGGCAGCTGTCGATCGTTTGTCTCTGATTGAGAATCATACTTAGGTAGCCTGTTTTCCCCATTTTGGGTGTGGGTGTTTATTTTCTGTGTAGTGTCTGTTCACCTTGCAGAACTTTCGTTTTCTCATCGTTGTTATTTTGTGTAGTGTTCAGTTTTAAATTAAAATATGACGAACACTTACCACGCTGCATTTTGGTCCTCTTCTCGTACACCAGACGAGAATCGTTACAAGGAGTGATGTCGAGCCACACCAAAGTGAATTCTCCTCCTTTCACTTGATAGGAACATAATAAATCATTTCTAAAGGTTACCTTGCTGAAAGCCCTCTGTATAACACAATCACTGCAATTGGTGGAGGAAAAAATCTACATAAAAAAATGTAATCAGCATTGCAGCTTACTGTCAGGATGTGCCTCTGAATAATTGAAGATTTTAGAAAAATACCAACTCGTGACTTGAGAAAATCTAAACATTAAACCATGGCTATTTTTGCCAGGCAGTGATTCCTCTAGCACAGGATTTTCTTCTCAGGAAACTTGTCTCGCTCTTTTGCCTGACACTCATACACTCATATTCAAGTTTTTCCTGTGTTGACTGACTGAGAGCTGAGTGTGTGTCATTCCCCTTCTCCATGGCAGGAAACTGATTTGTGGTGAGAGTTTTGTCACAAAATGGCCGCCATGAATCACCCAAGTAGGTCGACACATCACTGATGGATGAGGTGACTGACTTACCTACCTCCAGTTCTCACAGTACAGTTCTACTTACACTTTTTTTTTTCTAAGACTGCACCTCATAAAGAGAGACATTTATGGTTTCAATCATAATGCAATCAGCTTTACAATAATGTAATTGGTAAAAAAAAATCTGAGGAAACCCGAGAGAAAGACAGGTACTGTCTCACACACACATCATATCTTATGGATATGGTTGGCCCTCTTTAACCTGTCTCCTCCCCTTCATCTAAACTGAGTGCCTTCCTGCAGCTCCAAAGCCAAGTGTAACTCGCATTGTGTCCATATTAGGACAGCCTGAATGACTAATATGTTTATTTGCTATATTTTTTTTAATACATATAGATTTGGCTCAACTATGTGATAACGATACACACATTCAAAAGATAATAAATAATCCAGGTTTATTTCCATTGTGGTCCTCATTGGTGACTCTGATACCAACTCCTGAGTTTGAGGCTGTCCTAATATGGACACCGAACCTATGGCTCCGTTCTGTGTTCTGTGAGATATAACTGATACGTGGGGGTGAAGGTGTAATGGCATCCAGCTGTCTCTGAGCCTGTGGTCTTGACTCCTGACTGAGCTGAGCGATGTGGAGGTGCCACTGACATGCAGCGTGACAGATAACTGCAGAGGCAATAAGAACTGGGCCTCTGGAGACAGTGAAGATTGATGCATTAATTAATTGATTAGCTGATTGATTTATCGATCAAATCTTGAATTGTTTGAGCAAACTGCCCATATGGTCAATAACATGGTTTGATTCATGGCGTTTGCTTTTACTTTTAACTTGTACTCAAGTATGACAATTGAGTACTTTTTCCACCACTGTACTTATTAAGTACATTTAAAGCCTGATACTTTTAGTGACCTTTACTGAAGTATTATTTTACTGAGTGACATTCACTTTTCTGTTAAGGAATCTTTACTTTTCATCATGTATGACAATTAAGTAGTTTTTCCATCAATGCTTTTTTAAAGTCATCATTATATAATTGCAGTCTATCTCCCGATAGACTTGCAGCCTACGGCCCGGTGTGAACTCAGAAATAAGGTTGAAGCGTGGAGATTAATTCAAGGATTCAAAGTATGAACCAGGTTTAAGACTTCTGGGTTTTTCTTTACGTAAGAGCCCTGGTAAAAATAACGTCCGAAGATGTCACACCGGTTTCCCAAAACACCACGTAGTGCACTCGTTACAAATTGAAACTTAACTGTGTCCTTACAGGAGCTGTTCTGTGCTGAAAATTATTCCAGAATATAGGCAAAAAATTATTCCAGAATATAGGCGAAAGAGATAAGAAATGTTCTGCAGCCTATTATGTATTTAAGTGTTTGTATTCTGTTTTCCTTGTGTTATGTATTTCAAGTGTTTTCCCGTGCTATTTTGTATGCAATGTTTGATTAAATAAATTCTGCATTTCTTCAGTTTGTGTAAACTGTGAGCAAGAATAAGTAAAGCCAAATTCAAAGTCGCTCGTTCCCTCATTCGCTATTGATAGTATCAAGGTGATCTAAAAATAGGATATGATGACAATGGTTTTCGTAATTGCTCAACAAATTATTGCAGCCTAATGGCAGGCAGGAATTGAGCTTCAAGTAGGCCTACAGATATTCTACAAATAAACAATTTAAGTAATTAAAATAATTAACCATAATTATTGGTTAGGCTACAGTGAAATGTGTGAGCTTTTAGAWAATAGTAGTCTATAGGCCTAACAGAATATTGAAGCGGCTCAGATGTAGCCTACTAGGTAGGTCTATCGATTGCACATACATGAAAGTGATGTCAATATTTTGGCTTAAAATCTAGATATTATACTGAACAAAAATATAAACGCAACATGCAACAATTTTAAAAGATTTTACTGAGTTACAGTTCATTTAAGGAAATCAGTCAATTWAAAAAAAAATATTAGGCCCTAATCTACGGATTTCACATGGCTGGGAATACAGATATGCATCTGTTGGTCACAAATAATGTACCTTAAAAAAAAGGTGGTGGCATGGATGAGAAAACCAGTCAGTATCTGGTGTGACCGCAGAGTTGATCAGGCTGTTGATTGTGGCCTGTGGAATGTTATCCCAATCCTCTTCAATGGCTGTGCAAAGTTGCTGGATATTGGCGGTAACTGGAACATGCTGTCGTACATGTCAATYCAGAGCATCCCAAACATGCTTAATGTGTGACATCTCTGGTGAGTATGCAGACCATGGAAGAACTGGGCCATTTTCAGCTTCCAGGTATTGTGTACAGATTCTTGCAACATGGGGCTGTGCATTATCATGCTGAAACATGAGGTAATGGTGAATGGCATGACAATGGGCCTCAGGATCTCGTCACGGTATCTCAATGCATTCAAATTGCCATCGATAAAATGCAATTGTGTTTGTTGTCCATAGCTTATGCCTGCCCATAACATAACCCCATACACATGGTATGCTGCTGTTAGGCCGGTTGGACATTAAAAAAGACGGTTTTGGGAAATGTTACAACGATGAACTTCGCCTTAAGATGCTTTTGGGAAAACCAGGGGCCAGAACATTAAAGAGCGACTGTCCCTTAAAAGATACTTCTYATTTTGAAAATGGCCCATGTGGCATGGATATGAATCGGAAACATTTGTTCTAGTGTCAAAATTGACTACAAAGTGTAAATAGGATAATTTTGGTCATATAGTCAGTCTCGACWAATACTGTGTTTTGTGAGATTATAGGAAAAAATGGAATGTCACGGAATGACGGAAACCGTAACAGTTTTCCGTGGGTTGGGTTTATTTAGACAACCACATCAAACCACACCCCGAAACCAACTCACATTTGAATTCTCTCATGGCCGATAGCATCTCTTAATAGCATTTCTTAATTAACCAAATCTAAAACAAGGCCAAATCAGGAAGTGCAGTTCGCTGTCGCCCAAAAATGCCTCTATTGGCGAAAGCTGAGAATCTACCTGATGTTGACAGATATCAGTCAGTCTTCAGAGCGTGACACAAGCCACGGGAGCAAGGCTTTCAGTCCTTGCAGTCCTACTTGTGTGAGTTTAAAAAGAGGAGACATCAATTAATTTCCATTGACRTGTGATGGAGGATTTAATGTTCCACAATGTCTCCCGTCTTCTGACATTTTAACTCTGTTCAAGTTATCTGGAGAAACTCGGAGGAGGAGGAGGCTAATGACAATAACWACTGTACTTAAAATCAACGTTTTAGATACTACTGTATGCTGAAATAAATTTGCTATTTTAGACTGCTTTTTACAACATTGGTCTGATGTTTGAATTCAAAACGACATCAACACACCAACYAATGCCAGCGATAAATTAAGAAGTAAAGTAAAGAGTTTGCCAAAGTAATTATTTAAGCAAAAAACAAGTGGAAGTGTGCGACTGAAGTGTTGAAAACTTGGAGGTGACAACATAAAACTATTCATAAATGTGCAGTTTGCAGCCAGCTGAAGAGCAATAACAGAAAAGTCAACCAGACAAAGCAAATGCAACAAATCCAACTGAGTCAGTAAACCAGGCCAAAATAAGTAAACTCTTTATCCTACAGTCCTCAGAGATTATCATTCCTTGATACTGCTCCAGGTAAGAAGACTACCAAAATATGRACAACAAAAAGACCCCCTCCCCCCTCATATTTTGATGCTCGTAAAAATCCTTCAGACCAAATGCCTAAAATGGAGTGTGATGTGTAACTAAAAAAGTATTGACCATACTGTATCACTTCCTAGGAGCAACACATACTGTACATATTTAACAATTTTACGGAAGCCATGCCCTAATATGTTGGGAAATATTTTATTATAGATGTTCAACAAAATTACATTTTTGTTTTACCTACACTACTCTATWAAATCCTATTTAGACATATTTAATTGTCAGAGGTGTCACAGTCTACAGCTGTGACAGTCTGACAGTGGATATGATCAGAGATATCACAAATATCACCCTGTCACAGACAGACACCCAGCCTCTGCGGGAAATCTGACTGCAGATGGAGCTTCCACAGTTCCACATATAGAGTGCATTCGGAATGTATTCAGACCCATTGACTTTTTCCTCATTTTGTTATGTTACAGCCTTACTCTAAAATTGATTAAATACTTTTTTTCCCTCATCAATCTACACACAATACCACATAATGACAAAGCGAAAACAGGTGTTTAGAAATATTTGCAAATGTATAAAAAAATATATATATACCTTATTTACATTAGTATTCACACCCTTTGCTATGAGACTCAAAATTTAGCTCAAGTTAGGGCTGTTGCGATGACCGTCTTACCGCCACACCGGTGGTCACGAGTCATGAAGGCAACCAGATTCTACGTGACCGTTTAGTCACGGTAATTAGGCTTCTCCAAGCTCTGATGCTGCTGATGGTCATTAGTAGCCTACCAAACTTGCTAACTGCCTGGTACTCAGCACTCTATTGTCCCTCTAATCACTCTGACATCAATGTAAATGTAATCAAAAATCTAGTCAAACACTTCATGAGGGCCCATGAGCTCATGTTGCGCAACATTTCTATAGGCTATGCAATTGCGAGAG
The DNA here is from genome assembly GCF_002910315.2 of Salvelinus sp. IW2-2015. NCBI lineage: Eukaryota > Metazoa > Chordata > Actinopteri > Salmoniformes > Salmonidae > Salvelinus > Salvelinus sp. IW2-2015. The sequence goes on along the minus strand of NC_036868.1, from coordinate 23,925,338 downwards.
AAAACAGAGTGATGGCCTCTATTAAAAAGAGGAGGATCCCATCAGCTTTTTATACAGTAGGTGCTATATTTATTTCTCAACTTTCCTAATGTTAAGCACATTGCTTATCTTTACAACAGGAGTATAGCCTACCTGGTTGGCATGAAAATGAACCATGGGAAAGCGTCCTCCATTCACTATTTAAGTGCATAGATGACATGTATTTTTTCCCTGCTCCTGTTTTGAGACAGGTGCATGATAATGGTCCATTCAAAATCAAATCAAATTTCACACATGTATGTAAAGACAAGACTAAATCAAGAATAGTTTGATGTATGACAATATTACTTGTGAATTACATATTAGTATAAGGCAAAACACAATGCCTTTTCTTGCGACTTTTTCTAATCATAGTCACACACCTCATGTAGCATAGCCCATAGACCTATGTGTTTTGATAAGGTTTGTATCACAACTAATGTGGCCAAATAACTTTTTAAAATCAAGCATATGAATCGGCTTTACAAGGGGTGTAGAGCCTAACTGGCATMCMTAAGGCGCTACAGAGGGTAGTGCGTATAGCCCAGTACATCACTGGGGCCAAGCTTCCTGCCATCCAGGACATATATACCAGGTGGTGTCAGAGGAAAGCCCAAAAAATTGTCAAAGAATCCAGTCACCCAAGTCATAAACTGTTCTCTCTGCTACCTCACGGCAGGCGGTACCGGAGTGCCAAGTCTAGGACGAAAAGGCTCGTTAACAGCTTTTACCCCCAAGCCATAAGACTGCTGAACAATTAATCAAATGGCCACCCAGACTATTTGCRTTGACCCCCCCCCCCCCCCCCTTTGTTTTTACACTGCTGCTACAAGCTGTTTATTATCTATGCATAGTCAATTTACCCTGAACTACATGTACAAATTACCTCGACTAATCTGTACCCCCGCACATTGACTTGGTACCKRTACCACCTATATATAGCCTCATTATTGTTATTTTATTGTGCTAATTTTTTWTWWWTTTTTWATTTAGTTTATTTAGTCAATATTTTCTTAACTCTATTTTCTTAAAACTGCTTTGTTGGTTAAGGGCTTGTAAGTAAGCATTTAATGGTAAAGTCTACAGCTGTTGTACATTATTCAGCGCATGTAACAAATACAATTTGATTTGATTTGTGTGAGTTCCAAATTTGAGTTCCAAGTTTGGGGAAGATAATTTTCAACATAAAATGCACCTTTATAATAAAAGCATTACATGCATAATGGCATTTGCGGTCACTTTTGATAATGGTGTTTTCCCGCTAATGCAACTCAGAGTATGTTATTCTGTTCTTCTGAAATAGATTACATTTTCTTTGTATCATGTTTCTTTAGATCTGTCTAAAATAAATAATGGATTTATTGTGAAGGTGTAGGCTATATTACATGGATTTATTAGACTTTTTAAAATGTAGATGTTCCAAAGGTCTGCATCAGTGGTATGTAGGCTATGTGTGGAAGCCAGGAGATGTTAAATGTGTTTAAGTTCATTAACGGTCAATTACTGAGGCCAACAGTTATTTGCTTGACAATCACCGGCTGACAAAATATCGTGACAACCACAGCCCTAGCTCAGGTGCATCCTGTTTCCATTGATTATCCTTGAGATGTTTCTACAACTTGATTGGAGTCCACATGTGGTAAATTAAACTGATCGGACATGATTTGGCAATGGCAACAAGGTCCCACAGTTGACAGTGTATGTCAGAGAAAAAAACAAGTCATGAGGTTAGAGGAATTGTCCGTAGAGCTCAGAGACAGGATTGTGTTGAGGCACAGATCTGGGGAAGGGTACCAAAAAAATGTCTGCTGCATTGAAAGTCCCCAAGAACACAGTGGCCTCCATCATTCTTAAATTGAAGACGTTTGGAACCACAAAGACTCTTCCTAGAGCTGGTCGCCCGGCCAAACTGAGCAATCGGGGGAGAAGGACCTTGGTCAGGGAGGTGACCAAGAACCCGATGGTCACTCTGACAGAGCTACAGAGTTCCTCTGTGGAGATGGGAGAACCTTCCAGAAGGAAAACCATCTCTGCAGCACTCCACCAATCAGGCCATTATGGTAGAGTGCCAGACGGAAGCCACTCATGACAGCCCGCTTGGAGTTTGCCAAAAGGCAMCAAAAGGACTCTCAGATCAAATGAACCAAGATTATTTTGTCTAATGAAACGAACATTGAACTCTTTGGTCTCAATTCCAAGCGTCATGTCTGGAGGAAACCTGGTATCATCCCTACTGTGAAGCATGGAGGTGGCAGCATCATGCTGTGGGGATGTTTTAAAGCGGCAAGGACTGGGACACCTGCTCCAGAGCACTCAGGACCTCAGACTTGGGCGAAGGTTCACCTTCCAACAGGACAACGAGTCAAAGCACACAGCCAAGACTACACAGGAGTGGCTTCGGGACAAGTCACTGAATGTCCTTGAGTGGCCCAGCCCGGACTTGAACCCGATCAAACATCTCTGGAACGATCTGAAAATACCTGTGCAGCGACACTCCCCATCCAACTTCTGCAGAGAAGAATTGGAGAAACTCCCCAAATACAGGTGTGCTAAGCTTGTTAGTGTCATACCCAAGAAGACTCGAGGCTGTAATCGCTACCAAAGTTGGATCAACAAARTTCTGAGTAAAGGGTATGAATACTTAATTTTATTATACATTGCAAAAAAAAAGGGTTTTGCTTTGTCATTATGGAGTATTTTGTGTAGATTGATGAGGGAAAAAAAGAGTTAATCAATTTTAGAATAAGGCTGTAACTTACAACATTTGGAAAAAGTGAAGGCGTCTGAATAATTTCCRAATGCGCTGTACTTTCTAATTCCACACTTCCATTCTACCATCGTTCAGCAGGCAAATGTACTCAATATCTTTCAGGGTGGTGTGTGTGGGTGGAGCTGGTGTTTCCTTTCAGACCTTTTGGCTGTGTTGGTTTGTGCTGTGAGTGCTATGGGCTTCGAGTGTGTTGGTTCAGGCCTGCTGGGAGTGCCTACTTCGCTTTCTTTAATCATGCCACAAACGCCATTATTCAACCTAACAACACTGCAATTAATTTCTATGCCTGTGTCAGGACCCTCTGGGAAATTTGTCCTGTTATTGCCTTTCTGACTGTGTATTTTCTTTCTCTTTCCACTCTTGAATACCAGACTAGCAAAAAATAAGTCTCAGCCAGGAGTTTTTCTTGACACTGTTTCATAATGGCTCCGTTATGGCAGGGTTTTCCAAAGTCAGTCCGGAGCACACTGGACATACCTAAAGGATTTGATGTCAAATTAGCTCTGGAGGCAACAACAGAACGTCATGGAAAGAAGAAAGTAACGTGCAAAACCGCCCTGAAATAGAGAAGAGCCTGTAGATGTTGCATTAGATAACCTAATGTCCTCTGTACATGTAGCCTATAGCTTAAGTAGTGTTCTTTCAGCAAAAACAAAGGTTTTCTGTTCTAACACCTTCACCTCTGAACTTTAGTTTGTCCTTAGCATTTTAGTTTCAGCAGAAGCTGATTTTCAAAGTCAATTGACTCTTTGCAGTAAAGCGCAGTCCAACACAGCTAAAAATACACTTACAAGCTGCAGAGGCAGGCAGTCCTGTGTTCAGTTTGAGAGACAGCTTCTTTATGTATGGAACGGAATGAAGCAGGTCCATATTGTCTGACACACAGGCAAGGTACCCATCCATCTTCCCTGTACCTTGTGACCTTTTGGGCATCAGTGATGAGAAGAAATCCTCTTCATCAGATGAATGTTGTTCTGTATCGTCCTCTGTGTCAAGATGATGCTTCAGGTAACCAAACCTGCATAGTGGCAAATACACAACATACACATTTTGAATATTTCTGTCATTTCTGCTTTATGTGGCAACTTAGTTCATCATATCACTGACAGTACAATAGCCTGAACACAGACTTTGCATACTTTTTATTCTCAGATACTGAGACTGAAGAGAGTTTGTCAGATTTTATCAGACCTAAAAAGTTGTCCCCATAGTGAGTCCATGCAGTTTCTGCTCAGTGAGTCTCCCCATGTACCTGTGGTTTTGGGATGGCTCCAGAGGCACAACCCCCTTATTGATTGGGCTACGGGTTCTGTCCTGGGTTGGACCCCATTCTGTCACACGCATTGTCTCAAGGCGGTGTAGCCTTTCCTTTTAAGTCCTCCTGCGGGCTTGGGAAATACCTGATACCTCTCCTGCGGGCTTGGGAAATACCTAAAGGCTGAGAGGCTGATACCTCTCAGCCTTTCCCGTTGAGTACCACAACTTCCGGGAGGTTTTCAACAAGGCCCGCGCCACATCTCTTCCTTCGCATTGACCCTACGACTGCGCCATTGACCTCTATCCCGGTCATCCAGGTATATGCCCGGGTAGGATGCTAGGTGGCGCCCCAGGTACTRTCACATCCTGATCTGTTTCACCTGTCTTGTGCTTGTCTCCACCCCCAACCAGGTGTCTCCTATTTTTCCYCATTATCTCCTGTGTATTTATACCTGCGATTTCTGTTTTGTCTGTTGCCAGTTCGTCTTTTCAGGTTGTTTTCCCGTTTCTCAAGTTTTGTTTTCTAGTCTTCCCGGTTCTGACCATCTGCATGCCCTGAACCTGAGCCTGCTTGCCATTATGTCCCTGATTGACTCTGCCTTGGATTACTGACCCCTGCCTGCCCTTGACCTGCGTTTTGCCTACCCCGTTTTATAATAAATATCTGCGATTCGAACTGTCCGCCTCCTGTGTCTGCATCTGGATCTCATCCTGACTCATGATACGGATGAAGTGATCACAATATAGTGGCTATATCCAAGAAAGACAAAGTTCAAATGATTGGCCTAAAATAGTTTATGTAGGATTAACAAAAGATTTTGCAATGAGACTTCTGTGGATGATGTTAAAAATAGTTGTTGGTCTGATGTTAAAACAAGTTGTTGGTCTGATGTGATCAATAAGGAGCATCCAGACGGTGCACTTTATGAATTTATGAAATTCCTTCTTCCAATTATTGATTAACATGCAACTATTGTAACGGTTGTCGTTGGTGGAAGGAGAAGAGGACCAAAGTGCAGCGTGGTACGTATTCATAATAATTTTAATAAAGAATGAATACTGAACAAACCGACAAACGAACAGTTCTGTAAGGTGCAAACAAAAAACACAAAACAGAAAATAACTACCCACAACCCATAGTGGGAAAACAGGCTACCTAAGTATGATTCTCAATCAGAGACAACGATCGACACCTGCCTCTGATTGAGATCCATACTGGGCCAAACACATAGAAATATAACGACTAGAACAAAACATAGAAAAACAACATAGAATGCCCACCCCAACTCACGCCCTGACCAACTAAAATAAAGACATAAAAAAGGAACTAAGGTCAGAACGTGACAGTACCCCCCCCTAAAGGTGCGGACTCCGGCCGCAAAACCTGAACCTATAGGGGAGGGTCTGGGTGGGCATTTACCGCGATGGCGGCTCTGGAGCGGGACGTGGACCCCACTCCACCATAGTCTCGGCCCACTTATGTGGCACCTTAGGAGTAGCGACCCTCGCCACAGATCCGGATTGGAGACCCTAGTAGAGGGCGCCTCTGGACTGATGGGCGCCTCTGGACTGACGGGCGCCTCTGGACTGACGGGCGCCTTCGTGACTGAAGGGCGGCTCGGGCGCTGACTGAAGGGCGGCTCGGGCGGCTCCTGACTGAAGGGCGGCTCGGGCGGCTCCTGACTGAAGGGGGCTCGGGCGGCTCCTGACTGAAGGGCGGCTCGGGCGGCTCCTGACTGACGGGCGGTCGGGCGGCTCCTGACTGACGGCGGCTCAGGCGGCTCCTGACTGACGGGCGCTGAGGCGGTTCCTGACTGACGGGCGGCTCAGGCGGCTCCTGACTGATGGGCGGCTCAGGACAGACGGCGGCTCAGGACAGACGGGCGGCTCAGGCGGCTCAGGACAGACGGGCGGCTCAGGAGGCTCAGGACAGACGGGCGGCTCAGGACAGATGGGGCGGCCCAGGACAGACGGGCGGCTCAGGCGGCTCAGGACAGACGGGCGGCTCAGGCGGCCCTCTCCATAAGCTCAATGCACACATTCGCCCGGCACGGCCATTCCTACCTCGCGCGCACGCCTCCCCAGGTCCCTCCTCCACAGTGCCTGGAAGACAGGGCAATCTCTAACGAGGAGAATGGCCACGGCCAGGTTAGGAACAGCCACCACGCACATCTGCACTCCCCCCTCGGGGTGGTTATCCGCACCAGAGCGGTTGGGTACCTCTTCGTGTCCCCGTGTACACAGGACACTGTCACCTCCTCGTCACCTAGTTCGTCTTTCCTCTCTCGTGTGAGCCACTGTGGTTGGGCCAGGGTCACCATGCTGCCGAAGTCCAGCAGAACGCTGGTGTTGATGCCATCTATTCGTACAGGAACCCCTGGTGGGGCCATCTCGGTGTGCGCCCAAAAGGAGGTGACATAACTCGCCATCCAGGTTACCCCGGAGCTGGGGGATGCGGGGGGGGCATGGAAGGGCATGGAACGCTCCCGGCCGATGTCCCAGCTCGCCGCTTTCATAGCAGCGCCTCTGATTTAGGACCAGCAGCCAAAGTTGTCGGTTCGGTTCGGGTAGCCCCCCGCTTCACGGCCTTGGCTGGTTCCGTCCGGGCCCCCTTCAGCTCCTCGMTTCTCTTGGTGCTTTTCTTCCCCCTTTCAACAGGTCCTGGGGGTTCTGCATGCTTGCCGCCTTCCTCATCTCGTAGGGGAGGACCCGACAGTATCAATCCAGGACGACCTTGTCAATTACCGGGAGGGACGGTACGTCGGTCAGTAGCCAGTCCTTGGTCAGGCGCACTAGGGTGCTCATCTGAGCGCCGGTGGGAGATGGTGGAGTCAAAGGCCCAGTCGTGGACCAGTTGTGCAGGGCGTGCGAGGCTGAATCCATAACGGCTCAGGATCTCACGTTTGAGTGCCTCCTAATTCGTGCTTGGTTGGCGTTCAAGTCAAAGTAGGCCTTCTGGGCCTTCCCAGAGAGATAGAATGCCAAAAGACTGKCCCACCTGTGCTTGGGCCATCCTTCCCTCTGCGCAGTCCTCTCGAAGGTGCACAAATACATCTCCACATCATCTTCTGCCATTAACATAACCAGGAACTGATTCGGGCTMGACTCCTGAGCCATCCCAGCCTTGAACTGGGCTACCTCCGCTACCAATCTGAGGTTTTGTTGGCACTGCCCCTCCAGTGATTGCTCCTGGAGAACCTGTTGCTTCTGCTGGCTGAGGATAAATAGAGCCACCAGTTCCTTCATGGAAATCTCTGCACGCTCGACCAACGGCACCCAAAGTTACTGAGATGCCCGCCTTCTGTATTATGTCTTTTCAACCTGCCATATTGTGRATTCAGAACTATCTGTCTAATATAACTCAAAGGGTTTTCTTTAATAGAAATTTCTCTAATGTCAAACATGTAAAGTGTGGTGTACCACAGTGCAGCTCTCTAGGCCCTCTAGTCTTTTCTATTTTTGCCAATGACCTGCCACTGGCATTAAACAAAGCATGTGTGCCCATGTATGCAGATTTTTCAACCACGTACCCATCAGCAACCACCGTTAATGAAGTGACTGAAATCCTTAACAAAGAGTTGCAGTCTGATTTGGTATGGGTGGCCAGTAAAAAACTAAGGGAATTATTTGTACCAAATACAATGCTCTAAGTTCTAGACCTCAGCTGAATATAGTAATGAATGGTGTGGCTGTTGAACAAGTTGAGGAGACTAAATTACTTGKTGTTACCTTAGATTGTAAACTGTCATGGTCAAAACATATAGATTCAATGATTGTAAAGACAGGGAGAGGTCAGTCCGTAATAAAGAGATTTTATGCTTTTTTTGACACCACACTCCAAAAAGCAAGTCCTGCAGGCTCTAGTTTAGTCCTATCTTGATTATTGTCCAGTGGTCGAGTGGTGCAAGGAAAGACCTAGTTAAGCTGCAGCTGGCCCAGAACAGTGGCAATTCTTGCTATTCATTGTTATCAGAGGGCTGTTATAAATACTATGCATTCCAGTCTCTCTTGGCTAAAGGTTGAGGAGAGACTGACTGCATCACTTCTTTTTACAAGAAACATTAACCTTTCTGCACACAGATCCCGATTACGGGATMATTTCTCTAAACAAGCGTTGAATTGCAGGGCGCCTGCAAAATATAAAATATTTATAATCATGCAATCACAAGTGAAATATACCAAAACACAGATTAGCTTGTTGTTAATCCACCTATCGTATCAGATTTTGAAAATATGCTTTACAGAGAAAGAAATCCARGCTTTTGTGAGTGTATCAATCAATGCTACAACAGCTAGCCCCAAATTAGCATGGTCACGAAAGTCAGAAAAGCAATCAAATTAATCGCTTACCTTTGATAATCTTCGGATGTTTGCACTCACGAGACTCCCAGTTACACAATAAATGTTATTTTTGTGCGATTAAAATATTACTTTATAACAAAAAAACGCCATTTGGGTTGCGCGTTATGTGAGAAAACTACAGCCTCGTTCCGGTGCTGAAAGGCAGAAGAAAATTCCCAAACGTATTAGATACAAAAATATTACAAAAAATATTTATATTCATGCAATCACAAGTGAAATATACCAAAAACACAGTTTAGCAGGTTGTTAATCCACCTATTGTGTCAGATTTTGAAAATATGCTTTGCAACGAAAGCAATCAAGCTTTTGTGAGTGTATCAATCAATGCAGAACAGTTAGCCTTATATTAGCTTGGTTAGCTTGGTCACGAAAGTCAGAAAAGCAATAAAATTATCGCTTACTTTTGATAATCTTCGGATGTTTGCACTCACGAGACTCCCAGCTACACAATAAATGTTATTTTTGTTCGATAAATATTACTTTTATAAGAAAGAAACGCCGTTGGGTTGCGCGTTATGTTCAGAAAACTACAGCCTCGTTCCGTTCGACGAACATTCCAAAAGTATCCGTAATGTTCGTAGAAACATGTCAAATGTTTTTTATAATCAATCCTCAGGTTGTTTTTAACAAACATAATCGATAATATTTCAACCGACCGTAACCTATTCAATAGAGAGAAAAGGAAAATGGAGAGCTCCCCTCTCGCGCCAGGAACTATTCAGAGGACACCTGACTACTTTTGAAAAATCTTGTTCATTTTTCAAAATAAAAGCCTGAAACTATGTCTAAAGCCTGGTCACAGCCTGAGGAAGCCATTGGAAAAGGAATCTGGTTGATACCCCTTTAAATGGAAGAAAGACTGGCCAGGAAACACAGATAAAAAAATATATATATAACTTCCGGGTTATATTTTCTCAGGTTTTCGCCTGCAGAATCAGTTTTTGACTCACAGACAATATTTTGACAGTTTTGGAAACTTTGGAGTTTTTTCTATCCTAATCTGTAAATTATATGCATATTCTACGATCTGGACCTGAGAAATAGTCCGTTTACCTTGGGAACGTTATAAAAAATAAAATAAAAAATCTGACCCCTAGCGTCAAGAAGTTAATGTATTGAAAAATCCCAAATTGTTTGCAAGATCAATTTACCACACACAACACACACACACACACACACACACACACACACACACACACACACACAACACAACACACACACACACACACACACACACACACACACACACACACACACACACACACACACACACACACACACACACCACACACACACACACACACACACACACACACACCACCCACAGTCAGGCCACAAAGGGTCTTTTCACAGTCCCAAAATCCAGAACAAATTCAAGAAAGCATACAGTATTATATAGAGCCATTATTGCATTGAACTCCGTTCCATTTCATATTGCTCAAATAAACAGCAAACCTGKTTTTTWWAAAAACAGATGAAGCAACACCTCATTGCCTAATGCYTCTCTCCTATTTGACCTAGATAGTTTGTGTGTATGTATTGATATGTAGGCTATGTGTGCCTTTAAAAATGATGTATGTAGTTCGGTCATTGAGCTGTTCCTGTCTATTAATCTTCTGTGTTATGTCATGTTTTGTGTTGGCCCCAGGAAGAGTGCTGCTYTTGCAACAGCTAATGGCGATCCTAATAAAATACCAAATACAACCACCAACTGTTTCCTTGTTGAGATTCAATGGGCACATGCCCATTTGCACTGAGTTACCATCATAGAGCATCAGCAATGAGCAAACAGTCGATGGTTGTATTTGATTAACGTTTATGGAAAAAGGCTGGATTTCAGCAAACAAAGTATTGACCTTGGGCTAATCTATATAATCAGAGCTGAATTCCACAAAGCGTGGTCTCTGCTCCACTCTGTTGATCAGAAACAGTACAGTACACAGCAAAACATCTCTAAATACTGTATGTCATGATCAAGCAAGCTAACATTAGCTACCTAGCTAGCTCACTTGATGAATTTAGCCTAATGTTGTTAGCTAGCTCAGATGACTTACACTGGTAGCTAGCCACCACCACCACAACCTACCTCATCACGTGACCAGCCATGTCCGCTACATATACCATCTGCTAAAACCATCCATAGCAATATTTTGATYATTCATAGCTAGCTAGTTATCATTCCTCTACAATGTTTCCTCAAGGTTTTGTAGGCTGCCACCTCCGCCATCCTGGGTAAGCAAAGTTTGCAATGCATCGCCTCTCCTGTGCTTGAAGGAGGAGAATTACTCAGTCTCCTCCGTCTTCATTGTTGTCACACACTCTTACATGCTACGTCTCGAACTAAACTAAGTTGTTTTTGCCTTTTCCGACTATCATTGTTCAGTTTGTATTCACGGCTTGATTTGATTGGCCTGTATTGGTGTTATGCATGGTAACTGACTAAACAACGATGAGTCTTTTTTCTGGCTCTGAGGGGCTTTCACAAACTTTCTGTGCCCTCGTGATCTACAATTATGGATAGCCTACAAAAAGTGTACTCTCTAACGAATGTTTCTAAAAAGGGTAGCGAAGTACAATACTTCATTCAAAACATAATTAAGTAAACGTTAAATGACTGACTTTGGAAAGTACTCAGAAAATTCAGTAATACAGTAGAGTATTTGTAATTTGTTACTTCCAACCTTGGGGCTAACCTCAAAATGTAGGTGCTAACCMTGCTCCGGAGCAGTGTCAGCTAGCCATGGGCTAAGGTCAGTGCTATCCCACTTTAAAATGTGCAAGTGTGTCGCTTAGCCCCAGGATAAAATGTATCTTAGTCCATTGCCAAAGAGGCTGGGCTAAGTGCAGTGTGAGCTATTGTGTAGATTTGAACAAAATACATTACATGTATGAGCTGTGGATTTAATATACTGAACAAACATCAAATACCTGCAGAGTAAAATGACTCCATGCCCCCCCCCCCCCCCCGCCCCCAATGACGACTGCCAGAGGAGGTTTGTGTGTGCCTTTTTGGGGCCCTAAGTGAGATTTGCCTGGGGGTCCCACCACCTTATGGCAAAACATTTAAGTTGCCCCCCTCTTGACGTTGGAGAGATATTTTTCAGTTTTACACATTTTGCCATAGCGCAGAGATGTTATAACAAATGTCATGCAATTTTTCAGTTTTACTCATCACTCACTCAGAGGTAAATGTTTGCAGTTTTACAACTAATTTCCTGCAATTCTACCCATTTTGCCACGGGTTGGAGAGACATTATTGCTATTTTAAAGCACATTTCCTGGGAAAAGGCCATACGGACACGGCGGTTTCCCAAATTGATGACCTATGTTGCGCAGCTCAGAGTGAAGATTAATGGAAATACAACCACCAAAAATATGATCTGGGTTAGGGGCCCCCTAGTGCCGCTTATATTGCTTATGCCTGGAGCCCACCCCTGTGTGTTTGTGTGTGTGTTCATCTGCCAAACATCTGTTTTAATCTCAGAGTTTGTGTATGTTTTGGTATTTACACAGCAGGCGCAGGTCAAGACAACAACTGTCAATTAAGACAATTTGTCTCGAGTATGTGTTCTAACCGCATGATCATTATTTACCTTAATGTGCTTCCTTACTTCTTTCCTATCTACATCACTTACTAGATGGATTTATTTGGACAAACATACCCCTGAACATCAATTTCAAAAGTAGGCCATCAACGGTGAAGTWGCTCATACACAAAATGTGTCCGCCTACAGAGTGCAAAAAGCACACAGAATTGGACACGCCATCTTCCAAACCCTCAATCAACCTTATTAACTCCATACTGGTCTTCAATAGAATTCAATAGTTATTTCAACACATGACGTCATAGAATGTGTAATCCTTGCTCTTTCCGTCGTTCCGTTGTAATTACGAGGACTAGGTGTTTTAAATGGCTCCATAAAATGCTTTTAATTTTAAAAGGTAAGGGCTCAGAACCCAATTAGGCCAACCCATGAAGAGTGTGCTGTTAGCCTGCCGCTATATAAGTCAATTATAAACCAGAGGAAGAGAAGGGGAAAAAGAGCTACATGGGATTTAGCCACCTGAAGTGATGAAGTGGAACAGCGGCTATTTGCCTGAGCAGATTTTCATGGGGTATTAAGAACTGACATTAATTGAGTGCAAATTCCCGAAAAGTAGATTCCATCAATTAAATCTGATTTAAACGGTCCCCGCAAATGTGGCATTTAGGCTCCAGAAATGTGTATTAAAGTGAGGTTTAATAGCAGGGACAGATACAGGGTTAGCCAATTTGTAATGTTGAGCAAAATCGAGCTATTTKAACTATTCATTCCAGTGCTATTATCAAGAAGGTGAACAGACTGTTGGAACTCTCCTATTCTGTGACATTCTGAATATGACCAAGATTAACCTTTTTGTTAACTCTTGATCTTCAATTCATTCCTAGGCGTTTACCAGACATTTCTGKAGAAAAGCCTCCTTTCTGAGCTCATATTTTTTTTAAATATTTTTTTTATTCATCTTTCACTGTTGGCGGTAGGTGAACTTGTATCAGAAGCCCTGAGCGGGAGATCTCGGCAGTGGATCTCGGCTTTCATTTTGACTGCGAAAGTGATCTTGACTCAAAGGTTGGCGACCACTGGACTAAAGCATTGTTGGAGTAACTATTGAGGGTAATTCCAATGTGTTAGAGATAGATAGCATGGATCTGCATGGACTGATGATCTGTTTACATATTCCGTGGACCCTGCGATGTCAAGGTCTGCTATGGCTATTGATTTTCTCTCTGAATAGCTAATACATCTTGTGACCTTGGTAACATATGTCAGTGAGATGTGAGAGAGGGGTGAATGATGCATTAACAACTAATCAAAACAAACARCTTAGGTAAATAATGAAATGTTGCAGATTGGCAATGAGGTTGTGACCTGTTTGTTCTTTAGTGGAGGGATGGGAGGCTGGGGTGCCATTTTAAATAAATTACTTCATTTGGTCAAGATGGCTAAGGATGAACTAACCAATTTGGGGATTTAAGAAATAGAGACTCTGGCAGTACAGGTAACATATAGACACACCAGCCACGCTGACGAACACACGTATGCATTTTTAGTAGTCAMAATATAAAGGTGATTTTGGATCCCAAAATGGCTTTCGTGCACACAGTACGTGGATCTCTGTCTCTCTGAGCCTCCAGAAGGATTTACTCAAAACTTAAAGCGATACTTCAGGATTTTGGCAAATGTGCCCGTTATCTACTTCCCCATTGTCGGATGAACTCGTGGTTATCCTTTCTATGTCTCTGTGTCCAGTATGAAGGAAGTTAGAGGTCATTTTGCGATCCAATGCTAACTAGCGAAGTATCCCTTTAATTGTTTAATCATATTTCTTTTCTTATTTTATAAATGATCATTGTCTCAGTACATTCTGTCAGTCCATTGCCAGCTCAGGTCAAAGGGAGTATTGATTTACAGCCTTTTCCTAATCACGTAGGTAACATTTCCATTGGGGCTGTGTTTTTACGCATTTTTCATAGCCTTCTCAGGAAAATTTCCTTAACAGCTCTAATTAAGCAGAAGGCCAGTAGCTAAACATCACCTCTCAGCCGTGTGTGTGTGAACAACTGGCCCTGGCTGACACCATAAATAAGGGAATGGGATCAACAAAAATGCATAAATTATCTAATCAAACCAGACATAAAGGACTTGTTCCGACATGCATCATTCTAACACATTTATGAAAGCTTATGATGGGACTTRGAGGATACTTTTCTCAGTATGTGAACTGTTTGAAATAATATTTCCTCATACATTTGCTTATAAATGATTTGTGAAGAATGCATTAAACAATTATAAAGTGGGATAGAAAAGTATCACTTGGAATATTTTCCCGTTGTTGGTGTTAGTGGTACGAGACAACAATACTTTGAAAGATAGATTTCTAACCACTCTTAAACCTCCTCTCCTTCGCACTTAACACACACCCCCACACGTCGGCATGCATATTACATTGTTTTTTCCAAACCAGCTCAATTCCACTGATGTGTATGTGCTATAAGTGCCAGCACAGTACCATGTGCAATGATTTAGCCGCTGTCTGCACCAGCCAGCAGTCCCCTCCTTCCCCATCCTTCTCTCCACTACTCTAGTCTCGCCCTACACACACACACACACACACACACACGGTCGATCTAATAAGCGACAATGGTCGGATCAGGAGTGTGTAACCATTAGCTGTGAGAGAGGGGGACATTCTTCTGAGTAAGTGACCCTGTAACAGAGCCCAGTCATTAGCCCTGACACAGAGAGCTATGATCACCCTGTGACAGCTGTCTCTGCTCCCCGTCCCTATCCATCTACACCGCCACTGTTTCACAGACCTCCCATGTCAATGGACCAACCCTGCCACAATACATCATAGTGAGGGACATTAAGAACATATAGAGAGATAGAAGATAAAATGGTAACAATGAATCTGCTGTAAATCATATGTTGTTTTTTGGTTTCCTAGCTCAAGACTGGGTCAGTTATTCCCTCCCTCTCCCTATTTTCTGTTTAACAACGTTTGGAACTAACACAGCATAGCACAYGTGTTCTGTGTTCGCAACACACATTGTGTTATGGTAAAGAATTTCTTAGCTTACATTTTACCAATATGGAAAACAAAATATTTCTACCCAATTTCTCCATTGACGTCAAGCATAGTTGCATTTATTTAGGAATGGATTAGAATAGGATCATAGTTTATGATCCTCCACCAGATATACTGAAATGTCAGTTTCAGTCTATCAGCGCAGTCCTTTCAGTCCAATGATGGAAGCAGCCCCACATCATGTCCACCAATGTACGATGCCTGAGGGATCTATGCTAGCAAAGTGGGGCAATTATAACAAGCTACCAGAAACAGTCAGTCTGACAGACCAGGTCATCCTCTCCTCCTRTGTGTGTGTGTGTTCTGTTCTGTAGGGATGCATGGTGATGGATGGAGTTTTAAAAGTGCTAGCCACCTCACACAGATGCCTGYACCTCTCCTGTGCCCAAAGTGGCAGAAACAAATGGTATTAAAAGCTCTCCCTCCATGTCTTTCAGAACAAGTGGCTCTCTGGGGTTAAGACACTAGGTATTAGTTAATCTATGTAGCCAGGTCTCCTACCTAGCTAAAAGAACGAAGCAGCCAGATGTCCTCACTAGCTCAAGAATGGTCTGACTTATTCTATTCTCTCTAACCTGATTAAAAAGTAAAATATTCCGCTGCAATTTCCAGGTGATTATCTTTCATGCATCTCAATTTATAAGAATTGATCTCCTGGAATTGATTTCCCTGCGAGTCTTGTCAGTTTTCTTTCATATTTCAATTTGCAAATGAATCATCTCAACCTCAGCCCTGTAGAATCATATAAAATGCTGTATTTTCTTGGCTTGGTGTCTCACATCCTGTGATCCAGGCAAACAAATCCACTATGTGATATATTGAKGCGATGCAGAATTGTGACAACTTAGCGATAGCGTCTTGGATAGCTGTCTTGGAAGACACTTTAATTGTTGTCTTTCCCATAATTGCGTCCCAGTTGGTTTCATGCAGGGTAAATCTCTAAGTCAGTTTGAAGGCTTTTTCCATTCGCTTGCCGTCAGTCACGCACCAAGTGCAATACGCACATTTCCTCTGTCTCAAAGCCATGCCTGGAAACTGTCACTGATGTATTAATTACGTGGAAGCAGCCTGCTGCACAAGAGAACACACACACACAGGCACACCTCCTTCATCGCAGTCACAAAAGGTGCATCAGATGATATTTAATGTGAATGGGAGGCCGGTCCCCCTTCCACTTTTACTGAATACAGGTTTACAATCAATGCACTGAAGGCAAGTAACAATGCCCATTGGAGTAACCCTGCCCATTGGACTGTACGGTGATTCTTATGAGACATGAGGCTGAGGATGATCCACCCAACAAAAAGGACTGAGACAGACAGTGGTGTGTATTTTTTGTATTTTTCGTCTCTCTGTGTTTCGTAATTTTTCTTCACTTCGCAAGAGGCTGAATGTATCTCACCAGAGAAAGCATCCAAGCAAGCGAAACAGCACCCCTCTGTCTCTCTATGTGTAGGCCATCTATCTGATGCTGTCTGGTCCAAACGAGTATGACATTGTCACCACCTGTAGCATTGAACGCAAGGGAAGCCACCAAGCATTTGGCCTCCCTTCATAAAAAAGTATCAAATTATAGCCAATCAGCGTTGAGCTAAACTGAGCGAGCTCAACTGTGAATGGTCCTGGCGAACCAAAAAAAAGTGTCAAGGGAAGCCAGCTTGGATTTGGCGTCTCTCCTATCAAATCACATTGAGAGCATACGTAATTGACAAAACAACTTGAATTGTTGCATCTCGCTGTGTTGTTGTCCTCCTGTGGCTAGCTAGCTAAAATTGTCCCTTTAATAAATTAGCCATGGATGGAGACAGGGATTTGAACTTCTGGTTTTACTTAATTCTCCGTACTGGCCAATGATTATAATGGTGATTCTGATCCAACCATTAATACATCGATTGTTGTGTCCCTGACCTGAGAAGACGGAAGTTCATTATGTAGCTATATGTAGAAGGCTAATGTTAACTAGCTAACGTTGCCCATGTATGGAAGTTAGACTAGCAAGCAAGCCTTTTAGCCAGGTAGCCTAGGACAACAAAAATAAAAGCGTGTCATGTATGACAGTGATGAACTGTTTCACCAACATAAAAGAGAGGAGGATGGAATTGGCATTTCTCTACAAGTAGGGTGAGTCAACATGTTATTTTCTACGTGCACGAATGCCCACGCACACACACCGAAATCAGAACCATGGACAGCCACATCATTTAGCTTACTTTGACTGTACTAAATTGTTTTTGGTATATTTTTGTGGTCACTGTATTAGACTTAACATAGGTGATTTGATGATGTTGAAATGGTGCTGGAATAGTGAAGGCAGCTCCTGTTTTCTTAGCAACTTTGTGGTTCTAAATCAATAGTTGTTTAGTGGTAAGAAAATGTCAAACATTAACTGCTTGACCCTGTTGTAGGTCATGTAACTGTCTGATACATGCCATATGCTTTTGTGGACTTCACCGGACAGAGGTTGCTCTCCAATTTTGTGATGAAACGAAGGTGTGGTTGAATTTATTCTGCCACGGTGTCTTCTTATTGTTTCGACATTTTGTTACATTACATCCTTATTCTAAAATGAATTAAGTCACTTTTTTCCCCCTCATTAATCTATGCAAAAAAGGCACAAAAAACCCTGGAAAAACTACGTTTTCAGACCCTTTACTCAGTACTTTTTTGAAGCACCTTTGGCATCGATTACAGCCTTGAGTCTTCTTAGGTATAACAATACAAGCTTGGTACACCTGTATTTGGGGAGTTTCTCCCATTCTTCTTTGCATATCCTCTCAAGCTCTATCAGGTTGGATGGGGAGCGCCACTGCAGAGCTATTTTCAGGTCTCTCGAGAGATGTTCGATCGGGTTCAAGTCCAGGCTCTGGCTGGGCCACTCAAGGACATTCAGAGACTTGTTCCGAAGCCACTCCTATGTAGTCTTGGCTGTGTGCTTAGTGTTGTTCTCCTGTTGGAAGATGAACCTTCTCCCCAGCCTGAGATCCTGAGTGCTCCAGAGCAAGTTTTCATCAAGGATCTCTCTGTACTTTGCTCCGTTACATTCATTTTTCCCTTGATCCTGACTAGTGTCCCAGTCCCTGCTGCTGAAAAACATCCCACAGCATGACGCTGCCACCACCATGCTTCACTGTAGGGACGCTACCAGGTTTCCTCCAGACGTGACGTTTGGAATTCAGGCCAAAGTGTTCAATCTTGGTTTCATCAGACCACAGAATCTTGTTTATCATGGTCAGAGTCCTTTAGGTGCCTTTTGGCAATCTTCAAGCGGGCTGTCATGTGCCTTTTACTGAGGAGTGGCTTCCTTCTGGCCACTCTACCATAAAGGCCTGATTGTTGGAGTGCTGCAGAGATGGTTGTCCTTCTGGAAGGTTCTCCCATCTCCACAGAGGAACTCTGGAGCTCTGGCCAAGAGACCATCGGGTTCTTGGTCACCTCCCTGACCAAGGCCCTTCTCCCCAACTTGCTCAGTTTGGCCCGGTGGCCAGCTCTAGGAAGAGTCTTGGTGGTTCCAAACTTCTTCCATTCATAGAGCAAACATCGCAATTGTCACAACACAGATTGTAATATGGCTTTTTTTGTCTGGCTTCCCCAGTGATTTCCCCCATGCAAACAGAACTGGATGAGACATTCTGTGATCTCAATGGGTTTCATTATTCAGTGGGCATGGCATACCTCTCGAAGTAGCTAAACTAAAGTGATTGTGACACAGTAAGGAGGTAAGAGAATGGTGTGACGACCATCCCACTCTGTCTGCCGAATTCCTTCTCTCTGATCTTGCTATCCTTAATAGGATGTTGGTGGGCGGAGCTGGGAAGGTCGTCAGTGAAATGGGACACACCTGAGCTTCGGTGTGTCCCGCGGATAAATACACCTTTCCCCCACACATCGAGAAGACTCTGTCCATGCAGACACACTGTAGGTTTTGGTTGTGGTATTTTGGGGCTTCTCAACACCCCTCATTATCATCATATATGCACGCATCCACTGACTTACACTACTGACTATACACACTATTTGATACTTGGATGTAGGTTTGTCATTTCTTTATCTCTGTGTTGTCTCCCTATTTGTTACGGGCTATGAGCCGGTTCGTGACAATACAAACAGGCCGGAGATGAGAGGATCCTCAGTAAGAGGCTTATGGCAGCATCTGCAGTGTGACAGACCAAGACTGGGACCCACACTGACCGTCACAGACTTCTACAGCACCATTGAGAGCATCTTGTCGGGCTGTATTACTACTGGTACAGCAACTGCACCATCCGCAACCACAGGACTCTCCAGAGGGTGGTGCGGTCTGCCCAACATATCACCAGGGGCACACTGCCTGCCCTCCAGGACAACTACAGCACCCGGTGTCACAGGAAGGCCAAGAAGTTCATAAAGGACCCCAGCCACCCATGTCACGACCTGTTCACCCCACTACCATCTCAAAGGCGGGGTCAGTACAGATGCATCAAAGCTGGGGCCTTGACTGAAAAACAGCTTACATCTAGTCATCACTAGATCATCACTAACATCACTAACATGCCTCCACCCAGTACCCTGCCCTAAACAGTACCCTGCCCTAAACACAAGTATTTTTTTYCCAACAATTGTTTACAGACAGATTATTTCACATATAATTCACTGTATCCCAATTCCAGTGGGTCAGAAGTTTACATACACTAAGTGGACTGTGCCTTTAAACAGCTTGGAAAATTCCAGAAAATTATGTCATGGCTTTAGAAGCTTCTTACAGGCTAATTGACATCATTTGAGTCAATTGGATGTGTACCTGTGGATGTATTTCAAGGCCTACCTTCAAAGTCAGTGCCTCTTTGCTTGACATCATGGGAAAATCAAAAGAAATCAGCCAAGACCTCAGAAAAAAATTATAGACCTCCACAAGTCTGGTTCATCCTTGGGATAAATTTCCAAACGCCTGAAGGTACCACGTTCATCTGTACAAACAATAGTACGCAAGTATAAACACCATGGGACCACGCAGCAGTCATACCGCTCAGGAAGGAGATGTGTTTTGTCTCCTAGAGATGAACGTACTTTGGTGGGAAAAGTGCAAATCAATCCTAGAACAACAGCAAAGGACCTTGTGAAGATGCTGGAGGAAACAGGTACAAAAGTATCTATATCCACAGTAAAACGAGTCCTGTATAGACATAACCTGAAAGGCTGCTCAGTAAGGAAGAAGCCACTGCTCCAAATCCGCCATTAAAAGCAGGACTACAGTTTGCAACTGCACATGGTGACAAATATTGTCCTTTTGGAGAAATGTCCTCTGGTCTGAAGAAACAAAAATAGAACTGTTTGACCATAATGACCATTGTTATATTTGGAGGAAAAAGGGGGAGGCTTGCAAGCCGAAGAACACCATCTCAACCGTGAAGCATGGGGGTGGCAGCATCATGTTGTGGGGGTGCTTTGCTGCAGGAGGGACTGGTGCACTTCACAAAATAGACGGCATCATGAGGAGGAAAAGTATGTGGATATATTGAAGCAACATCTCAAGACATCAGTCAGGAAGTTAAAGCTTGGTCGCAAATGGGTCTTCCAAAAGGACAATGACCCCAAGCATACTTTCAAAGTTGTGACAAAATGGCTTAAGGACAACAAAGTCAAGGTATTGGAGTGGCCATCACAAATTCCTGACCTCAATCCTATAGAAAATTTGTGGGCAGAACTGAAAAAGCGTGTGCAAGCAAGTGGGCCTACAAACCTGACTCAGTTACACCAGCTCTATCAGCAGGAATGGGCCAAAATTCACCCAACTTATTGTGGGAAGCTTGTGGAAGGCTACCTGAAATGTTTGACCCAAGTTAAACAATTTAAAGGCAATGCTACCAAATACTAATTGAGTGTGTGTAAACTTCTGACCCACTGGGAATGATGGTCAGCTGAAATAAATCATTCTCTCTACTATTTTTCTGACATTTCACATTCTTAAAATAAAATGGTGATCCTAACTGACCTAAGACAGGGAATTTTTACTAGGATTAAATGTCAGGAATTGTGAATAACTGAGTTTAAATGTATTTGGCTAAGGTGTATGTAAACTTCCGACTTCAACTCTATGTACTGTATTCTATTCAAAGCCTATCCTATTTAACTATTTCTGTACATATGCTATTCTATCCTACATATTCTATCCATACACTGTCCATAATGCCTATCACTTACATCTTATCATATATGTTTATATTCCGGACTCTGACATTGCTCGTCCTAATATTTCTGTATTTCTTAATTATATCATTTTACTTTTTAGATTTGCATGCATTGTTTTGTATTGTGAGATATTACTGCACTGTTGGAGCTAGGAACATAAGCATTTCACTATACCTGCAATAACATCCACTAAATATGTGACCAATACGATTTGTATTGATCAATTGAAATACTGTGGCATATTCTTTCCTCTCCTCTTCTCAATCTATCTCCATGATCGGTCCAGATTAGACCTGATCGGTCCAGATCAGTCCTGGTCTGGTTTCGATTCTGGCCACCTGTCAGGCCTGGGCAGTTCCAAAGAACTGCGGTCAGGACGGTCAAGTCGTTGTGTTCTCCACGCGACACCCTCCCCCATCCCTCCTCCTCCCATCTCTCCCGAGCTGCTCCATTAGCTGTGTCCACTGGCCCCTGTCCCAATCCTTAGAGCGTGTCCTGTTTATCTAACACACGTCTTCTCAGTCTCCAAAGTCCTCCAGATAGCCATCACAGCCATTCCACAGAAATATGTGTTACTGTGGAGATTGTACTGCTGAGAGATAGGACACGTTTGTCATAAGCTTTTCACTTCATTCATCTCCTTGGGCATGTCAATGTACCCATTTGTATAGATTAGCAGATTGGAAAATGTTTATAATAATATACCATCAACTGGATAGTTGATGAATCTGCAGTCCATATAAAAGAGCCTAACATCCATTAAAAGGAGCATTATAAGGTAGATCATTGTATCGTATGTAGGCCTACAGTTTAGGTAAGCGAGACGGACACCTGTGGTCTGAACAATGGTAGACAGAAAAGGCTAGAGTTTTCTCCCTTAACAGCACCACAAGGAGAAGGAGATTGTCTGTTTCCTCTGTGTAAACCTAATCAATGTAGTCTGGATGGAACACATCTTCTCCTCCTGCTGTTCCTCAGCAGCCCCAGAAAGGTGATCTGGGCCCTGGGAGAACAGACTGGAATCCTGGTGAATTCAACCCTCAAGCAAATAAATACAAGGTGAAAAAAATAAGAAAATATACATACAGGCTACGTCTCAGCTGGTGCGTGCTTATCTCTGTGAAAACAACATTCCCATGCTTTAGAAAGAGCAGAGGCCTGCCTGGTCTGCCGGGTGTTGTTTTGCTTAAAGCTACTATCTTGGCAGCCCCGTCACTTTTTTGGAGTACAGTTTAGGAATGGGGCTAAGATAGTTGCTAAGCTCATGAGGCATTTAGTTATATTCTTAGACAATCAATAGGTAACATCAATATCTGAAATGATCATCTAATCAATTCCCACATCACACACTGTACCTTTTAAGCTTGAATTTATTTTGTGAGGGCAGTTAACATGTCATAAATTACACACATTTTTCAGCTTGCTTTGATTAGGTGGACATGGGCTAATACTGCATGTTCCATTTCCTATGTGTGTGTGTGTGTGTGTGTGTGGGGCTAATGGAAAGAACCTGGGCCTGTATTTACACAGCCTCACATAACCCAGTCCATTTAGAAAGGCATTGCGTTTCAGCCAGAACCCCTTTGTGACTAATGGGGAACGATAAGAAATTAGAATGTATGAAAACAGCTACAAATCAATAACAATCTAATATAGATCTGCAATACAGCGTAATCTGCATGTCATCTGAGACACATTTCTTAATTAAAGAATTTATTTATTTACTTTGCTTGACTCTGAGAGAGAAACTAGGGAACAGACTGCTGCATTTTGGAATGATAGAAGATGTTAAAACGCCACACTTCTTTCTGAGATTCGCCAAACGTTTCTGGCTTCATTTTTTCCCTCTGGTTCCATTTCTTATCCCGATCAAAACTAAAGCCGGAAAATGCACTAGGATTTGGCAGAAGCCAAACTTTGAAATTGAGTTTGACAGTATTCCAATAGCTGTGAGTGATATCAGCATATTTAATATCCTGGAAGGGAGAATAAGAGAGGAGAGGAAGGAGAGTACAGGTGACTGGTTGAGGGGAATCTGCTTTTCTAGTTCTGTGTCTGTGTGTCTGTGTTTCTGTCACTGTGTTTCTCTGGGAGTGTGTACGTGTTTGTGCATGCACGCTACAAGGCAAACCCCAGCTGTAACGTTTTTCTTCTTCTGACGAGGAATATGAAGGATCGGACCAAAATGCAGCGTGGTACGTGTCCATGTTAAATTTTATAAACTGAACACTGAATACAAAATAACAAAGGTGAAACAACGAAAAAACGAAACAGTCCTATAAGGTGACACAACACAAAACAGGAAACAACTACCCACAAACACAGGTGGGAACAGGCTACCTAAGTATGGTTCTCAATCAGAGACAACGATTGACAGCTGCCTCTGATTGGGAACCATACCAGACCAAACACATAGAAATACAACACACAGAACAAAACATAGAAATGAAAAACATAGTATGCCCACCCCAACTCACGCCCTGACCAAACCAAAATAGAGACATAAAAAGGAACTAAGGTCAGGACGTGACACCAACACACATGCCATTTGTTTACTTAGGGCTAGGCACAGCGGGACACCTGTCGACAACTTCCGGTGGAATTGGAAGGCGCGCAATTCAAATAAATAATCATAAAAATTATGGATATTAAACATTTAGGTACAAACAAGTGTCTTATATCGGTTAAAAGCTTAAATTCTTAAATACATTCTGGGAGCTGGAATTGCGTATGACACACAGCTTTCCATTGTAAGAGCATGAGCTCTCAAAAAAAGAAAATTCAGGTTGTTTTTCCTTTGGATTTTCTCCTACCATATCAATTGTGTTATAGTCTCATACATTAGTTTAACATGTATACAAACTCCAACGGCTTTTCTATCCAATGGTACCAATTATATGCATATCCTGGCTTCTGGGCCTGAGTAACAGGCAGTTTACTTTCAGCACGTCAGTCAGACAGGAAGTGGAGAAAAATAGACCCTAGCCTGAAGAAGATTTTATAATTATCAAAGACGGTTGTCATGGCATACTACTATAAAACAAAGTAAATTAAAGATCAAGTTCAAAAGAAGTTATGCCTTGATTCAGGAGTGAATTAAAGACATTTTCTCTCTCTCTCATTCACTTAACACAAAGACACAAACAGTTTATGCAAGTTTTTTTCCACATTTTCATGCAGCTCTTCTGAAGTGAGTGTTAATGGCGGAAAAACAACCAAGAGGATGTACCAGAAATAATAGCATGGACTGAGTAAAATGCTACAGCAAATATCTAAGTATAACCACAAAAAAACAGTAGCTTACAGTATCTCAATAAATGTATCCTCAGACCAAACAAAAACAGATTTCTGGTCAAATATGTTTATTTTTCTGTTTCATTCAGGTAAATGCTGATGTCATTATTTCATCTCTCCATTCCCTTTTTTCTGTTTTTTTTCCCAGGGAGGGGAGGGAGGGGAGAAAGTCATTGCTCGTGAGAGATACAGGTTTGCGTGGAAGATAAGGCCGTTTTGGCACTGTTGAATCATTCATTCATCACCATTCTTATCGGTCACTTGGGAAAGGTGCTTATAATAAATTGCGGCAATAGTTCACAGCAGAGAGAAAGGGGAGAGAAGAAAGAAAGAGAGAAATGAGAGAGAGATAGAAGGAGGGAGCACTCTGTGCTTGTTTAAACAAAGTGATTTATTTGGAGGGCAATCAAACAGAATGGAGGATATTTATGATGTGAGCTCACATCTACCGCCGAACAGAGGAGATACTGAAGACAGTGATGGCTTCCAGAACTCAAAGTGGGGCTGGGATCCAGGTCAAGATTGCAACTTACTGTAAAACAACCTGAACTCTGAAGTCACCTTCTCATGTTTGCCTGTACCCTTTCACAGTGATTGCTGTGCTGTAACTACACATCCCATGGCTAGCATAACTATTGTTGAAACAATGCTACAGTATATGTGGTTTGTAACAGCCTTGTCTCCTTTATAGCCATTGGAGGGGCCACTGTTTTGAGGAGCACTTGAATCGGCCTGTTGAGCTAATCAACATAATAGAAGATAACATGAAAAGAGATTGTGGATGACGCTCAGGGTCCTTTCAGTCATAACAGATTGCATTAAACAGCTGGTCGTCAATAACAACATAGGAAAAACGCATACAGTGCATTCGGAAATTATTCAGATCCCTTGACTTTTTCCACATTTTGTTACGTTACAGCCTTATTCTCAAATAGATTAAATTAATGTTTTCCCTTATCAATCTACACACAATATCCCATAATAACAAAACGAAAGCAGGTAAATAAAAATGAAATACCTTATTTACATAAGCATTCAGACCCTTTGCTATGAGACTCAAAATTGAGCTCAAGGATCTCTCTGTACTTTGCTCTGATCCATTGATCCTGACTAGTCTCCCAGTCCCTGAAAAGCATCCCCACAGCATGATGCTGCCACGACCATGCTTCACTGTAGGGATGGCTTTGGCCTGGTGATGTGCGGTTCCAGGTTTCCTCTGACGTGACTCTTGGCATTCAGGCCAAAAAGTTCAATCTTGGTTTTCTCAGACCAGAGAATCTTGTTTCTCGTGGTCTGAGAGTCCTTAGGTGCCTTTTAGTAAACTCCAAGTGGGCTGTCATGTGCCTTTTACTGAGGCCTGATTGGTGGAACACTGCAGAGATGGCTGTCCTTCTGGAAGGTTCTCCCAACTGGAAGGTTCTTTCGCTCTATCAGAGTGACCATCGGGTTCTTGGTCACATCCCTGGTTGTTCCAAACTTCTTCCATTTAAAAATGATGGAGGCCACTGTGTTCTTGGAGACCTTCAATTCTGCAGGAATTTCTTGGTACCCTTCCCCTGATCTGTGCCTCGACACAATCCTATCTCGGCGCTCTACGGACAATTCCTTCGACATCATGGTTTTATTTTTGCTCTTACATGTATTCTAACTGTGGGACCTTTTATATAGACAGGTGTGTGCCTTCCCAAACCATGTCCAATCAATTGAATTTACCACAGGTGGACTCCAATCAACTTGTTGAAACATCTCAAGGATGATCAATGGAAACAGGATGCACCTGAGCTCAATTTCGAGTCTCATGGCAAAGGGTCTGAATACCTATGTAAATAAGGTATTTCTGATTTTTATTTGTATTAAATTTGCATTTATAAAACCTGTTTTGACTTTGTCATTGTGGGGTATTGTGTGTAAATTGATAAGGAAATCGTTTTATTGAATCCATTTTAGAATAAGTCTGTAACTTAACAAAATGTGGAAAAAGTTAAAGGGTCTGAATATACTTTTTCCCCCTACTGTATTATTGACTGTGTGTTTGTTTATTCCATGTGTAACTCTGTGTTATTGTATGTATCGAACTGCTTTGCTTTATCTAGGCCAGGTCGCAGTTGTAAATGAGAACTTGTTCTCAACAAGCCTACCTGGTTAAATAAAGGTGAAATAAAATAAATAAATACACTTTTCGAATGCATTGCAAATGTGATATTTCCATTTTTTATGTTTAAGAAATTTGCTAAAATTCTTTTTACTTTGTCATTGTAGTGTACTGATTGATGAGGGGAAAAAACAATTGAATCCATTTCAGAATGAGGCTGTAACGTAACAAAATGTGGAAAAATGGAATGGTTCTGAATACTTTCCGAACGCATTGTACTTCATCTCCACACATTGATGCAGTATCTCAACGCAAAACAGCCTACATGGCAGTGGCACTCCACAAACACAATGCACACATACAGTACAGTATACTTCAACTCAGTATACTCCTACTCAGTACAGTATACACATCTTTTTGTACAGTATTGTCTTACTGGGGCGAGTGTGAAAGTATGAGTGAGAAAGTGTTAGCTAGCTCAAAAGACAGAAGGTAATCTTTAGGCCAATCCAGGCTCCTCGCGGCAAGTCATTATGTGTGAGGGACCCACAATGCACCTCTCTCAAAAATCCTCCTTCAGACATGGCAGCTGTCCCTCGGCTCTACCTCTGTACCTTATTTCCACTTGAAAGATTTCCCACAAAACCACATGGCTGGGGACTATGGTATTAGGCTGATGGCAAAAGCAAAATAACTGGCTACTTCTCCTTCTAAAACTACCTCTGAAAGCACTTAAAGACACTGGGGGGGAGGTGAGTCTATCTATCTAGCGCTCTATTGCTGCCAGGCCAACACGGGGCTAGCAGCTAGCCTCCTCTGACCCGACTTCAAAGGTACAGTGGGGCTGTGAAGCTTGGCTGAACCATTACCGTCTATTATTGAGTAATCTAGGCCACCAGAGAGAGAGAACCAGAGGAATGTTCAATGTTGCCTAGCATTACTGCACCTTGAAGTTTGGTGCAACTTATCATGATGAAGTGGCTCTTGTGGTAGAGTGGTAGATTTTTATGGATAGTGTCCATAGACTGAGCCAGATGTGTTATTACAAAGACAAACCCAGACAAGGTGACTATATGAACATTTGAAATGGTTATTAATAAGAATCAGAATGGATAATTTAGCTTTCATTTGACATCATGGGAATAGTATCTACAATATAATTTGACCAGTGAGATTTCTTTGTAAGTGTACCTTTTTTTATGCAGGGAGTCACCATTGAGACCAGGCTCTGTTTCACAAGGGAGCCCTGCATATACAACTTCACAAGACAAACTGAAAAATAAATTGCAATATAAAACAAGAAAATGAAACACAACACAAATATTAAAAACAATTACATTCCTCAGTAAGAACGTCCCCAATCACCTCCGGATGAAAAGCGTGCCAAAAGTAAACTGCCTGTTACTCAGGCCCAGAAGCTAGGATATGCATATAATTGGTAGATTTGGATAGAAAACACTCTAAAGTCTCTAAAACTTTTAAAATAATGTCTGTGAGTATAACAGAACTGATATGGCAGTCAAAACCCCGAGGACAAACCATCCAGGGGGAAAAATATTGAGGTCATAAGATTTTCCATTAGGTTTCTATGGGATGCCCTTATTATTAGGAACCTGGTTGCAGTTCCTATGGCTTCCACTAGATGTCAACAGTCTTTAGAGATTGTTTCTTTTGAGAAATGAAGAAGTAGTGCTATTCATTTTAGTAGTGTCACTCCAGGTGGACTTATCCGGTATTGGAAACAGTTTATTCCGTCTTAAATTTTATCGATTATTTACGTTTTAGGGTACCTGAGGTTGGATTAGGAATGTTGTTTGAAATGTTTGGACCAATTTACAGATAACTTATTAGATACTTTGTATGCATGTTGGGCGAGTTGAAACCGGTGTATTTCTGAATCAAACGTGCCAAATAAATTGACATTTTTGCGTTATAAAGTAGGACATTATCGAACAAAAGGACCATTTGTGATGTTTCTGGGACATTTTGGAGTGCCAACAGAAGAAGATCTTCAAAGGTAAGGCATGAATTATATCGCTATTTCTGACTTTTGTGCGCACCTGCCTGGTTGAAATATGATTTTCATGTGTTTGTATGCGGGGCGCTGTCYTTAGATAATCCCATGGTTTGCTTTCGCCGTAAAGCCTTTTTTAAATCTGACACAGCGGCTGGATTAACAAGAAGTGAAGCTTTATTTTGATGTATAACACATATATTTTCAAGAATGTTAAATATTTGAATTTGGTATTTTTGAATTTTGCGCTCTGCAATTTCACCAGATGTTGGCCAGGTGGGACGCTACCGTCCCACCTGCCCATCAGAAGTTAAGTCAATCAGCGTGTTTTCCCGTACTCCTTCTTCTATTCTCTTTTTGCTAGTCCTCCCGGTTTTGACCCTTGCCTGTTTTCTGGACTCCATTTCYGCCTGCCTGATTATTCTGCCTGCCCTGACCTCGAGCCTGCCTACCCTTCGGTACCTCCTGGACTCTGAATTGGTTTTGACCTTTTGCCTGTACACGACCATTCTTCTGCCTACCCCTTTTTGGATTATTAATAAACTTCAAAGACTCTAACCATCTGCCTCCTGTGTCTGCATCTGGGTCTCGCCTTGTGCCATTATAGTACGAACTGGCCATGACAGACCCAGMAGACTTGGACCAGCTCCGCCACGCTGTCTTCCTGCAGGGAGACAACATTGGGCGACATGAAGATCTGTTACAGGACCTTCTGGAAAGGCTCCGTTCCTTGACGGAATAACACGACCAAGGGTTTAAGGCTATTATGGAGCAAATCAGGGAGTTAGCTTTGAGGCAGCCTGCCACCTCTGAAAAACTCCAACCACCCAGTAACTATTTTCCTATTAGTGGTGAGTTTGCACAGTCTACCCCGGCTCCCCGAGAACCCTGCTTACCTCCTCTGAAGCGATATTCTGGGGATCCTGGTACTTGCCGTGGTTTTCTTTCTCAGTGCTCTTTTATTTTTGAGCTACAGCCATCTTTGTTTCCTTCAGACCAATCTAAGATAGCGTATATTATTACGTCAATGTCGGGAAGGGCACTCTCTTGGGCTACAGCAGTTTGGGAGCAACAATCYGCCATTTGTTGTCATTTGGTGGATTTCGTGGCAAAGGTGAGGAAGGCATTCGATTCTCTGGTATCCGGGAGAGAGGCGACCAGTAAACTTCTTGAATTACTTGAAATCTCCCGTAGTGTGGCAGATTAGTTCGCACGTTGGCCGCCGAGAGTGCCTGGAATCCGGAGTCTCTTTTTGATACCTTTCTTCGCAGATTATCTGAGGTGGTTAAAGATGAGCTATAGCTGCTCGGCAATTACTGGTAGACCTCGACCCCCRCAATGCCCTCATCATTAGAATTGATGGACGTTTATAGGAACGCCGGAGTGAGAGGAGGTCTGGAGGAGGACAAAAGTTTCACCAGGAGAATGTTCTGACGCACACTCGTTCATCCGCTATGGCTCACTCACCTTCAAAGGAATCCGGAAGTTCCTGAAGGCAGTTTTCCCGAGAGGATCCGAAGCCTCCCGAGCTCCCTTATGAATCATCAACAACGGGTGAGTTGGATACTGCTGAGCCTATGCAATTAGGAAGAGCTAGGTTATCGGTTGGGGAACACTCATATAGGCTGACTCCAAACTGTTGTCTGTACTGTGGAGGGGCAGGACATTATATAGCTACCTGCCCTGTTAAGAAACCCTTCTCTCCGGTGGGTGCAGGTGCCCAAGGATGCTAGGACACTGGACGGCCGCTCAATAGATAGTCACCCATAGTACTATGCCCGTTCATATACGGGTTTCAGGTAACCATAGTGAGACCATACAGTTCCTCCTCATTGCATCTCCCCATGTTTCTGTTGTCTTGGCATTTTCCTGGCTCCAAAAAACACAACCCTGTTATTGACTGGACCACGAGCTCCATCCTGGGTTGGTGCCCATTCTGCCATCCTCACTGTCTTCAAGCAGCACAGCCTTCCCCGAGACGTCTTCCTCAGGATGTTAGCAAGGCTTTGAATGTTTCTGCCATTCCCACTGAATTCCATGACCTCCTGGAAGTGTTCAGAAAGGCACGTGCTACTTCTCTTCCCCCGCACCGTCCTTATGCTTGTGCCATTGATCTTCTCCCAGGCACCACACCACCTGGGGATCGGCTACATTCTCTATCCGGGCCAGAGACCAAGGCTATGGAGGAGTACATAGAGGAGTCTCTGAATACTGGGGCCATCCGTCCATCTGCATCTCCTGCCGGCGCAGGGTTTTTCTTTGTGGAGAAGGACAAGACCCTGCGTCCGTGCACGGACTACCGGGGACTGAAGGACATTTCAGTTAAAAATTGGTACCCCCTCCCTTTCCTCGGCTTTTGAACCTCTCCGGGGGCCACCATTTTTTCCAAGCTGGACCTTCGGAATGCCTACCACCTGGTTCGGACACGCGAACGGGATGAGTGGAAAACTGCCTTCAACACAGTCAGCGGACATTATGAGTACCAGGTCATGCGGTTTGGTCTCACCAACACACCCGCTGTCTTCCAGGCTTTGGTAAACAATGTGCTCCGGGACATGTTAAACCGTTTTGTTCGTCTACCTTGACGACATCATGTTATTTTCGCGGTTGGCCCAAGAACATGTTCTTCATGTCAGGCAGGTCCTTCAGGTCCTCCTGAAGAACCAATTGTTCGTGAAAGCCGAGAAGTGTGAGCTCCACTGATCTACATTCGCCTTTCTGGGATATGTCATTGCTGAGGGTAATTTCTAGATGGATCCTGGAAAGGTGAAAGCAGTGGTGGATTTGTCTCAGCCTACATCCAGGGTGCAGTTGCAATGTTTCCTGGGCTGTGCTAACTTCTACCGCCATTTCATTCGGGGTTACAGCACCCTGGCGGCCCCCCTCTTGGCACTCACCTCTCTCACCTCTACCRTTCACATGGTCTCCAGTTGTCGACATTCTTCTGCCTACCCCTTTTTGGATTATTAATAAACTTCAAAGACTCTAACCATCTGCCTCCTGTGTCTGCATCTGGGTCTCACCTTGTGCCCTTATAACCTGTAGAATCTCATTTTAGTTCTGTGACTTCAATACCAGCATACAAGCAAATACATTTGCCAAAATATATATTTGCTGGTGAGGAGAATGAGTGGCACACAGTAATTGGTTAGATTACAACAGAAGGCGCACAAAAGTCTAACTGTGATATCCAGAGACAGAACTGTAACGGTATCCATAACGCGGAATCATCACAGGATGCCGCTACAAGATTTCAAAATTTTAGAAGAGGGTGCCATATATCCTTACAGTGGACAAGAGCCATCTGAAGTTAATATATCAACATCAATGTAATACAACGCTCAGTCCTAAATGCCTCTGAGGTAATGGAATAACTGCTTCAGAACAAAATAAATGTGGTGCAGGTTTCATCAGGAATACCACAGATATTCCTAAACCAAGAAAAGTCTCTTTCCCTCACTCTATAATTCTGATTAACTCTTCCACTCTTGTCACTGTTATGGCTCTAAGTTTGTATTACCCTGAGAACCTGACTTGCACTGGCTGCCCAGTAGGAAAGCCTATAGCAGACCAGGACTAACGAATGGACCGGTGAATACAAAATGTAAAGGTCCCAAAAAATATATTCTTATGCTGCTAAGTGACTTTTCATTTAGGTTATCTTTTTCAGTTATTTGTTTTCTTCATGTTTTCTGTGATCGGCTGTACAAAGCCATCCAGATTTCTGCCAAAAGCGTTTTTTTTATCCTCCTCTGATCAAATGACTGGGAATTGCATGCAACGCTGCATTGTACACAGTTCTACTGTTTCATGTCGGACATATTTAACTAATTCTATATGCTATGTAAATGTTGAAATATAAAGCCGGGGATTTATATTTTATGTAAAAAAGTAAATCCCCATTATTCATRCAATATTGTACACTATGTTTTAAAACATACAATATGCACCTTCCCCCCAAAACAAAACACGATTGCGTTATATTTTGCGTCAAACATAGTGGGTGTAATTGAGCGAAATTGACATAAAGAGAGCTACAAAGCTTACACGTGCGAAATTATAATCAAAACCATTTGAGCTCTCTACCATCAAGGATGCTCTGTAGTAGGATAAGAAGAACCATACAATGGTGAATACAGTGGATGCAATTATTACACAAGAGTTGGGCCAATTAACTACATAGGACCCCATATACTGTATGCCTACCACTATGACTCTAATTTGAAGTGTATTATACAATCTTATCATTTTCTGATTAACAGCCGGGAGCCCTACTGTAACTGGAGTTATTCTTGTCATTCAGTCGGAATCTGAGGTCACGCTATGGGAGCGTTAGGATATTGTTCTGCTGAGAACTCATTATACCGTAGAATGCCTGCTGCTACAGGGGTATGTGTTCCTACCTCGTCTGCGGGCAGATCTGCAGCATTTCACCGAGAGTTGGAATAATCACCCTTTAAAACTTCTCTAGGGTAGGGGGCAGCATTTGGAATTTTGGATGAAATGCATGCCCAAATTAAACTGCCTGCTTCTCGGGCCCAGAAGATATGATATGCATATAACTGGTAGATTTGGATAGAACAATCTAGAAGAAAAAGAAACGCACACCTATTTAGGCGAGGTGCTGGCTAGCAGAGTAGAAAACTTAAAAATAAAGGAGAGCCGCACACTCTAGGAGCTCAGATGCAAAAATATTTAATTTACCAACGTTTCGACAGGCAAGCTGTCTTCATCAGGGTACAATCACAGACACTGCGGGATGACTCGTTTATATATAGTGTCAAGACACACAGGTGTCTGTAATCATGSCCAAGAGTGGCCTAATATCATTGGTTAATTTCTCAAATATTAAMATGGCATAGAAAGAGCAGCATACAAGAAATACAAATGGATAGCATACGATCATAGACTCACTTAAGACCACACAAGCCTACAAACAACCACAATGGCAAAGTCACAACAATCACAAGAATGGCTTCAGATCAAAGTCCACGTTAAGACCAAAGGGAGCAAGGGTCTTTAAGTTAAAGATCCAAGCAGCCTCTCGTTTTAACAATAAATTATCAAGGTCACCCCCTCTCCTAGGGAGGGTGACATGTTCGATGCCAATATAACGCAGAGACGAAATCGAGTGGCCTGCCTCCAAAAAGTGGGCCGCAACTGGGTAGGTCAAGTTTTGGCACCTAATGGTGCTACGATGCTCTGAGATACGTACTTTTAATTCACGCTTTGTACCCTGATGAAGACAGCTTGCCTGTCGAAACGTTGGTAAATTAAATATTTTTGCATCTGAGCTCCTAGAGTGTGCTGCTCCCCTTTATTTTTAAGATTTGGATAGAAAACACTTCTTCTTAATAGGGGGTGCTATTTTCACTTTGGGAAAAAAATCGTGCCCAAATTAAACGGCCTCGTACTCTGTTCTAGATCATACAATATGCATATTATTATTACTATTGGATAGAAAACACTCTGAAGTTTCTAAAACTGTTTGAATTATATCTGTGAGTAAAACAGAACTCATTTGGCAGCAAACTTCCAAACAGGAAGTGAAAATTCTGAAAATGGGGCTCTGTGTCAGGGCCTGCCTATTCAATCGCCTTATATTTATGGATCTGTATGCACTTCATACGCCTTCCACTAGATGTCAACAGGCAGTAGAATGTTGAATGGGGTGACTAGCTTGATGTGAGACCGAATGAGAGCTTTTGGAGTGACAGGTCCGCCTTATTGGCAGTATTCAACTGGGCACCAGGGAACCCCACATTGTCTTCTGAAATGCGTTAGGTATACACGACGAAATGCCCCGGCTCTGACTTTATTGGATACATATGATAAAAACATCATAAAGATGGATTTTCAACCGAGTTTGACCAGTTTATTCAACGTTTATTGTGAATTTTTCGTTCCATGCGCCAAGAGTTCTTGGACATGTGCGCTCCACATGGCTAGCCAAAGTTGCTAATTCGACAGAAGAAATGGACATTCTAAAACAAAACAACGATTTATTCTGGAACTAGGACTCCTTGCACTACATTCTGATGGAAGATCATCAAAGGTAAGAGAATATTTATGATGTTATTTTGTATTTTTGTGGTTTATGTTGGCTCCAACAAGGCGGAGAATTGGTGGGCGCTGTCTCACAATATTGCATGCTGTACGTTGTACTAAAGTWATTTTTTTAAATCTAACACTGCATTAAGAACCAGTGTATCTTTCATTTGCTGTACAACATATATTTTTAGTAAAGTTTATGATGAGTTTTTTGGTTAGATTACGTGACTGTCCAAAATTTCTCTGGACAATTTGGTGCATTATGGCTACATATTCACAATGTAAAACCACGATTTGTAGCTCTAAATATGCACATTTTCGAACAAAACATAAATGTATTGTATAACATGATGTTATAAGACTGTCATTTGTTGTTCAAGTTGTTCAAAGGTTAGTGATTAATCTTATCTCTATTTGTGGGTTTTGTGAAAGCTATGTTGGCGGTGAAAACATGGCGTTGTGTGTTTGGCTATTGTGGTGAGCTAATATAAATATATATTGTGTTTTCGCTGTAAAACATTTTAAAAATCGGAAATKATGGCTGAATTCACAAGATTTTTATCTTTCATTTCCTGTATTGGACTTGTGATTTCATGAAATTATATTATATGATATCCCTGTGGCGCTAGGCTATGCTAGTCAGCTTTTTTGATGAGGAGGATCCCGGATCCGGGAGGGTGAATCGATAGAGGTTAAAATAGTGTCTGTGAGTATAACATAACTAATTTGGCAGGCGAAAACCTGAGAAAAATCCATTCAGGAAGTAGTTTTTGTTTTTGTTTTGTAGTTTTCTATGCAATGCCATTACAGTATCCATTGACTTAGGACTCAAATTGCAGTTTCTATGCCTTCCACTAGATGTCAACAGTCTTTAGAAATTGTTTTAGGCTTGTATTCTGAAAAATGATGAAGTAAGAGCAGTCGGAATGAGTGGACCCTAAAGTGTCACAGAGCTTTTTCAAGCGCGAGATCAAGAGAGTGCCTTTCTTGTTTACCTTTTATATTGACGACGTTATTGTCCGGTTGAAATATTATCGATTATTTAGGCTAAAAACAACCGAATGATTGAATATAAACACAGWTTGACATGTTTCTATGAACTTTACGGATACAATTTGGATTTTTTTGTCATCCTGTTTTGACTGCGTTTGAGCCTGTGGATTACTGAAGAAAACGCACCAACAAAACAGAGGTTTTTGGATATAAAGAGACTTTATCGAACAAAAGGAACATTTATTGAGTAAATGAATGTCTGCTGAGTGCAACCATATGAAGATCATCAAAGATAAGGGATTAATTTTATCTCTATTTCTGACTTCTGTAACTCTTCTACTTGGCTGGTTACTGTTTGTAATGATTTGTCTAGTGGGCTATGTTCTCAAATAATCGTAAGGTATGCTTTCGCCGTAAAGCATTTTTTAAATCTGACACCGTGGTTGGATTCACAAGAAGTTAATCTTTAAACCTATGTAAAATATGTTTTCTTTTCTGAATTTTTATAATGAGTATTTCTGTATTTGAATTTGGCGCCCAGCAGTTGCACTGGCTGTTGAAGAGGTGGGACGCTACCGTCTCACGTGCCCAAGAGAGGGGCTCTCTCTCTATCAATCTGTCTCTCGTCTGCAAGTAGGTTTTGATGTGAGAGAGGAAGCCAGTCCCGTCATCGCCACCTCACCTGCTCTTAAGATAACCTTTGGGCCGACTGGGTGCCCAAGGCTGGTTAGGAGACTTCGCTAGAGACACTATGTAATTGTTATGAACTGAGAGAATATTAGGGTAGCACTGTAATTCAATAATCATATGCTGTCTTCCCTGCTCCTCTGTTTTACCTCTTTCCTTTTCTGTCTTCTACACCTCTCTCCCCAGCTCCTCTTTGTTCCTCTTTTTTTAAATGCACACCATATGTGCATTGAGGTACAGATTGAACTTGTATTTATAATATGATATTACAATTATAATTTTTCTAATGCATGTATTATGTATTTATAACACCTGGATAATGAACTTTCAATAAAGCTTTCCACAATCTCCACTGGTTGAAATGAAGTATCTCATTGAAATATTACACCTAACCTGTGTCCTCGGATTAATGCAGATGAAGGGAGTTAGATATGCATAGGAACTGTTGTACTGTTTTTTTCTGTATATATGAAWTACAAATCAGCCTTTACTTAAATCATGTTTCTAATCTATTGCATAGTTACAATGTGTATTTATTGCTGTCCCAGGAGCAGGAGTGGTCAACACTGTTGAAGTGTATAATTGTAATACATACATACAGACACAGCATCATTCAAATAATGGAATTTGATACACTTGGTATTGGATATGACTGAAAAAGAATGTCTCAGAGATTAATACCTGAACCGCACATTTATTTGCCAAGGAAGAGTACATGATCAGTGAATATATTCAATGTACAGGCTACAATGTGGTGATCTAATGAGTGGTAAAAACTACAGTACATGTATATAGGACTTGCATTCTTGGCACATTAAAGTTATTATATTCTACTCAATCCATAGGCTTAATTAATGCCATTCAGACTTGAAGTTGATACAACAACTATGACAGCTGAGGTTCATAGGTTCTGAACTAATATTCATACCAAACGTTTTAGGGTCCATACACAGATCGGCTACATACTGTAGCTAGCTACACATCCATAGGCATACAGTTATTTTTATCCTCCACTACACAATAATCAAATAAATAGTTAGCTATGCTACTTCAGCTGCATTGCATGGCACATATAAGCAAGGCAAGCTAACACAATTGTAAAATAGATTCTTTACAGCCTGGTTTGCTGGTTTTCTCACGAGTCCCTAAAACATTAAACAACACGAATTACAATTTCATACTCATGTCATCTAACTTGCTAGATATCGATTTTTGTTCATTAACTTTATGACAAAAAAAATCCTCTCAATTGTACATTTTTTGCTTGACTCGTTATGACGCTAGAATTACTTACATTTGCTTCCACCATAATGTTTTGTCAGCCATCTTTGCTGAAGAAAGTCACCAGCGACGGATGGCTCGCGTCACATCCATCATTGGATCCACTCGATATGATTGGTCATATAAAAACCTTGGGACCCAAATGCACAATGAGTGCTCTAACTCCCCCTTGTGGTGGTCTGGAGCAATGAAGCCGTGACGCTGGATACCTCTGAGTCCCGCGGTGTAAGCTCGCAACTTTTAAAGGAGGAACCACTGTACTCCCATTATACATGACAAAACTAAACTTTGTCTGATCACGCTGCCACCTTTGGAAAGCTGTGATTGTTTGTCTGTGTGTGTGTTTGCATCATTTCACAGTGCCATTTACTAACTCTATTCTTCAACAGTTTCCCTCAAATTGCAGTAACATGGACATCTTTGTCAGTGAAATTCCAAACATGCCAATTTAAGACAGAGACATCAGCCGGCTCCAGTGTAGTCGGGGGACATGCATAGCTGTGTAAGGGAATACAGTGCCACAGAGCATTTGGCCAGGGTCTGCCGGTGGTCTTATTACGCTGAGGTAGCCTTTAAAATCAGTAGAAGAAGCCAATCCCCCATTCCCAGTCATAATGACTGAACAAGGCACAACATTTATTTGACTGGATGAAAAATGGAGGAACATTAGCTGGTGTAGAAAGCAGCACAACTAGGGTTTCTAGGTTTCTACCTGCTGTATGAAGGTGTGATTACTCAAGTCTATGAGTGTGGGTGGATTCAACAGACTTGGCTGCTCCACTGACATTCATTACTCAAGTGTGCCACTACGGGTTGACTTGTTTAACAAACTCTGTATATCTGGCAACACACGTCCATTTGACTGACTTGGTGGGCCTGAAMCTGGCAAATGCAGAACTGGCAACACCACTGACAGTGCCAGTAGAGGAAGCTCCAGCAGAGGAAGTTCATGGGAAGCTGGTGGATCAGCAGAAAATCAAAAGGCAGCTGTCACACTGTGAACATCTGCTTGCTTGCCTGCCTCTCGTGTACCTACTGTATCATAGAATGGAAAGAGACTTCAGACCTGGCAACCCCACTCAGTATATAGAGAGGAAACTGCAGTTTAAGAAGCTTCTTGGGAAGACAGAACAAAAACTCTATTGTTCTCCAGTTCTCCCACCACACCTATCCTGCTGGTAAAACCCAAATCACCCCCCCCCCCCACCCCCACCTCACTGTCGCTGAAAACACAGGATTAGAAACAGAGGATATTAGCCAGACAGAACCTGTGTGTATCGGGATATTGGAGGGTGTAATAAGGATTTTGGATGCTGTGGAAAATGGGATAATCCCCAGGTTTTGAAGAGGCAGCAGGTGTCAGTGCGTTCATATTAATTAAACCTGGCCAGCCGTTTGTCAGGTGTTCCCTGTTCATATTTCCCACAAAGAAGCTTGGCAACGTCAACTTTCTTCAGTCTTAAGCACCACAAACAGCACCTGGATGGAAGGAACCATGACTTATTTATATATTTACCTGAGTGGATTGGGAGACCATTAATCATGATGGGTTCTTCAAGCTAACCGCAATGTTTAGTTTGCAAATATGTAGGCTTCTATTTTTTAAAGAGGGGTTGGCAACTGGAGGATGTGGTGTAGTTAACCTTCACTACTGTAATGTGTTGTGGAGGTGTGGAGGGAACTGAGAAAGTGAAATCAGAAAGGTCACATTGTTGAGCTACTGGCATATGCTTTATATACACATATGTTCTGGCAATGGACCACACATCCTGTAGGCTCCCAATTTACTGAAGAGCTTCCCTCCCTTTTCACTGGATCGCCAGAGTCAAGTTCAAGTACGTTTTGCCTTTCTTTCAACCTTTCTTTCTTCCCTCTACAGGATTTGTAAGAGCTTCCTTCTCTTTTCACCGTGGAGCATCACAACATTTTTGATGTTGTTTCTTACAGCAGTGAACAGCTAAATATAAAATCTAGCCAAGCAGCAGTCTCCACTAAACTGATTGTCATATTTCATATATACAGAATCTTAATTTGATCACCTTGTTGCAGGAGAACTTTCCTGGAATGCAGGACATTTTACACTTGTAGTGTATTTGAGGTTTAACTTCTTGTGGCTGCAGGGGCAGTATTGAGTAGCTTGGATGAAAGGTGCACAGAGGTGCCCAGAGTAAACGGCCTGCTCCTCAGTCATAGTTGCTAATATATGCATATTATTATTAGTATTGGATAGAAAACACTCTGAAGTTTCTAAAACTGTTTGAATTATGTCGGTGAGTATAAAATAACTCATWTGGCAGGCAAAAACCTGAGAAAAAATTCAAACAGGAAGT
Organism: Salvelinus sp. IW2-2015; assembly: GCF_002910315.2. Lineage (NCBI taxonomy): Eukaryota > Metazoa > Chordata > Actinopteri > Salmoniformes > Salmonidae > Salvelinus > Salvelinus sp. IW2-2015. Next base: position 23,885,394 of record NC_036868.1, on the reverse strand, counting down.
GGAAATTATTAGGCTGGTCGATTTTCAACCAAGATCCCATTGAAACCACAGCGAGATATGAATGAGTTTTCACTTCCTACGGCTTGCACTAGATGTCAACAGTCTGTAGAACGTTGTCTGTACTGTGAAGGGGGGCCGAATGAGAGAGGAATTAGTCAAGTCTGCCATGACCTGACCATGCTTTCACCATGCGCGTTCACATAAGAGGGAGCTCTGTTCCATTGCTCATCTGAAGTCAATGTAATTCTCCGGTTGGAACGTTATTCAAGATTTATGTTAACAACATTCTCAAGATTGATTCAATACATCGTTTGACATGTTTCTACTGACTGTTACTGAACTTTTGGACATTTCGTCAGCTTTTAGGGAACGCGCTTCGTGAATTTGGAATTGTTTACCAAACGCGCTAACAAAAGTAGCTAATTGGACATAAATAACGGGCATTATCGAACAAATCAAGCATTTATTGTGGACCTGAGATTCCTGGGAGTGCATTCTGATGAAGATCATCAAAGGTAAGGACATATTTATCATGTAATTTATGGTTTCTGTTGACTCCAACATGGCGGCTAATTTGAATATTGTTCTGAGCGCCGTCTCAGATTATTGCATGGTTTGCTTTTTCCGTAATTTAAAAAAAAAATCTGACACAGCGGTTGCATTAAGGAGAGGTATATCTATAATTCCATGTGTATAACTTGTATTATCATCTACATTTATGATGAGTATTTCTGTTGAAACGATGTGGCTATGCAAAATCACTGGATGTTTTTGGAACTAGTGAATGTAACGTGCCAATGTAAACTCAGATTTTTTTATATAAATATGAACTTTATGAACTAAATATGAACAATATGAACTAAAACACACATGAAGTGTAACATTGTGTAACATGAACATTGGCACGTTACATTCACTAGTTCCAAAAACATCCAGTGATTTTGCATAGCCACATCGTTTCAACAGAAATACTCATCATAAATGTATCTCTATATGTATCTCTATATGAGTGTCATCTGATGAAGATCATCAAAGGTTAGTAATTCATTTTATCTCTATTTGTGCTTTTTGTGACTCCTATCTTTGGCTGGAAAAATGGCTGTGCTTATTGTGGTTTGGTGTGACCTAACATAATCGTTTGTGGTGCTTTCGCTGAAAAGCACATAAATCGGACACTTTGGTGGGATTAACAACAAGATTATCTTTAAAATGGTATAAAACACATGTATGTCTGAGGAATTTTAATTATGAGATTTCAGTTTTTTTAATTTGGCGCCCTGCACTTTCACTGGCTGTTGTCATATCGATCCCGTTACCGGGATTGCAGCCCTAAGAMGTTTTTAAGGCTTCTGAAGTTTGTAATTTCCACTTTGAAATTTCAGACCTGATTTTCCCTTACGGAAAATGTATCAAACCCCACATAAATGTTCATTCATTATAATATTAATTCACATTTCCTGTTTCTGCAGGATTATTTTCCTGCTGTAGCAAACTGGTTCCAAATAAGATCCTACATCTGTAAGATGATATTAAGGCAGCCATTACAACATTTATACAGATGGATATCATATCTATCTCTATGTTGATCTTCAGGTGTAATGGCTACAGCTTATGGCCTTTGATCATAGAATGAGATGCGTTATTGATCATATCTTTTGCCTCTGACTTTTTCGTCTTTCTATAGAAGTTTCTGCTGATGAAGGGTTTCATTTCGCACAACAATGTGATGCAGAAATAACTGTCTGTAGTCCTTGTATCATCTTGGGCTCTGATATCCCATACATCTCAGTGTCACTTCTCTCTCTATCTCTTTATGCTCTCTTTTTTCTCTCTCTTTCCCTCTCTTTCTCTCCCTCTCTCTTTCTCTCCATCTCTATTTGCTCTCTCCCTCTCCCTCTCCCTCTCTCTCTCTGTGCCGGTCCATCTTCAGGATGCCTCTCTGTTGGAGATGAGAGCCCAGAGCCCAGAGCCCAGACACTGTGCCATGTAATAGGCCGTCTGGACGAAGGAGCACTCCGTCTTTTCAATCAGCCCCAGATGCTGTCTTCTCAAAGAGAAAGTGTTAGCTTTATTTTTCCTTCGAGTGGTGTTTCATGCCTCTTGAAATTGAAAAATTAACGCACAGATTTTATATTATTCTTTAATATCAGTCGCATCACTGTGTGTCTGATGGGTTTATTTTGAAGTAGCGACGTTCCGATACAATCCACAGCCAAGATGTTGAAATAAAACTTTGAGACTGCATGCGGGTCTTGCTGTGAAATTCACAGCACTTCGTAGTTGTAGTTCCACTGCTGTATTTCAATCAATGTCAAGAAGTGTAATTACAGTATTGATTGAATAGTGGAAATGTATTACCCGTGTCATGACCCTATGTTTGTTAAAAGCAGAGAGAGAAGTTATGATATATCAATTATAAAGATGTATACAGTATAATTTATAAAACAGTTAGTCAGTTCAGACCTCGCCACAATTTTCAACACCTGGAAAAATCGACTCTTTTAGATATTATTCTAAATGCCCCTCATAAGTATACTCCCATTGCCTGCATAAGAGATGCTAARATACCTAAATCCCACCCACGCATTATTATTAGAAAGAGAAATTGAATGTCTGATCTGGGGTTGTGTGACTGGGGAATTGTGTCATCTATCTCTGACTCGGATCAAGTCCTAAATTGTTTTACTTATCTGTTTAAAGGATGATTTCACCTCAGGGGAATCTGGGCTAGTTTTCATCATGTCTGAGGCATTTCTAGGACAGTGAGATGTGTTTCACACATAATTGCCCAGGAGGAAGACAGGTCAGGGCTTCACGCGCTGAATGATATGACGGCTTCCGGTGTATTGTCACCGTTATAGTGCAATTAATGTATTGTTTAGTGTTGTGTTGTGTAGTGGCTTTGCTGGCATGCATCAATAACAAAACATTTTTGAGTTTGCCCGACCAAGATTTACATGCTAAAATCACCACTGGTTAGCAAACATTTGTAACATCAGAAACTGTAAATAATTTTATTAGCGAGCTATGTAACATAATTCTCGAGGGTAGACATTGGTTAGGATTATGATCTTGGATGCATTTCAGTCTCACATAATTACAGGCTTGGAGCAAGGATCTCCTTCCAGAGAGACATCAGGGACTGTAACATACTCTGTTTCACAGAATCATGTCTCGTTCTGGATATACTGTCCCCGTCCATACAGCCAGCTGGGTTCTCAGTACATTGTGCAGACAGTAATAAAGAACTCTCTGGGATGAAGAAGCCGGGGGTGTATGTTTCATGATTAAGGATCCCGTAGGATCGGTGACCCTATACCGGGACAGTTGTTATTAACATGCGCTAATGTNATACCTAAATCCCACCCACGCATTATTATTAGAAAGAGAAATTGAATGTCTGATCTGGGGTTGTGTGACTGGGGAATTGTGTCATCTATCTCTGACTCGGATCAAGTCCTAAATTGTTTTACTTATCTGTTTAAAGGATGATTTCACCTCAGGGGAATCTGGGCTAGTTTTCATCATGTCTGAGGCATTTCTAGGACAGTGAGATGTGTTTCACACATAATTGCCCAGGAGGAAGACAGGTCAGGGCTTCACGCGCTGAATGATATGACGGCTTCCGGTGTATTGTCACCGTTATAGTGCAATTAATGTATTGTTTAGTGTTGTGTTGTGTAGTGGCTTTGCTGGCATGCATCAATAACAAAACATTTTTGAGTTTGCCCGACCAAGATTTACATGCTAAAATCACCACTGGTTAGCAAACATTTGTAACATCAGAAACTGTAAATAATTTTATTAGCGAGCTATGTAACATAATTCTCGAGGGTAGACATTGGTTAGGATTATGATCTTGGATGCATTTCAGTCTCACATAATTACAGGCTTGGAGCAAGGATCTCCTTCCAGAGAGACATCAGGGACTGTAACATACTCTGTTTCACAGAATCATGTCTCGTTCTGGATATACTGTCCCCGTCCATACAGCCAGCTGGGTTCTCAGTACATTGTGCAGACAGTAATAAAGAACTCTCTGGGATGAAGAAGCCGGGGGTGTATGTTTCATGATTAAGGATCCCGTAGGATCGGTGACCCTATACCGGGACAGTTGTTATTAACATGCGCTAATGTGACTAGAATGACCTTGTAAGTAACAGCAAACTTTCCCGGACATAGACATGTCTTATATGGGCAGAAAGCTTACATTATTGTTAATCTAACTGCACTGTCCAATTTCCAGTAGCTATTACAGTGAAAAAATACCATGCTACTGTTTGAGGAGAGTGCACAACAACAAAAACATGGTTTGATACATTCACCTCTGAAGGTAAATAATGTACTTACATTCAGTAATCTTGCTTTGATTTGTCATTCTGAGGGTCCCAGAGATAAAATGTAGCATAGTTTTGTTTGATAAAATACATTTTTACATTCAAACGTCCCAATGATCCGTAAGAACAATTTCTTATTTATAAAGACGGCCTACACAGGCCAAACCCAGACGACGCTGGGCCAATTGTGCACCGCCCTATGGGATTCCAAATCACAACCGATTGTGATACAGCTTGGATTCAAACCAGGGTGTCTGTTGTGATGCCTTATAGCACTGAGATGCAGCTTAGACCACTGTGCCACTCGGGAGTATGTGGCATGGTCTACAGACAATCACAGATTACAAAGGAAAAACCAGCCACGTCGCGGACAATGACGTCTTGCTCCCGGACAAGCTAAACACCTTCTTCGCCTGCTTTGAGAATAACACAGTGCCACCGAAGCGGCCCGCTACCAAGGACTGTGGGCTCTCGTTCCCTGTGGCCGACGTGAGTAAGACATTTAAATGTGTTAGCCCTCGCAAGGCTGTCGGCCCAGACGGCATCCCTAGCCGCATCCTCAGAGCATGCGCAGACCAGCTTGCTGGACTGTTTACAGACACATTCAATCTCTCCTCATCCCACTTGCTTCATGAACTCCACCAGTGTTCCTGTACCCAAGAAAGCAAAGGTAACTTAACTAAATTACTATCGCCCCGTAGCACTCACTTCTGTCATCATGAAGTGCTTTGAGAGACKAATTAACTTCTAACGAGTCAGAAACCCGGATCCGGGAGCACCCCCCACCCCCCACCAGTAAAAAAGCTGAATAGCATAGCTAGCATAGCGTCACAAGTAAATAGTAGCATCTAAATATCATTCAATCACAAGTCCAAGATACCAGATGAAAGATCCACTTCTTGTGAATCCAGCAATCATTTCTGATTTTTTAAATGTTTTACAGGGAAGACACAATATGTAAATCTATTAGCTAACCACGTTAGCAAAAGACACCATTTTTCTTTGTCCACCATTTTTTCTCTCCA
>NC_036868.1:23855316-23878921 GCF_002910315.2 Salvelinus sp. IW2-2015 | reverse complement strand
AGGCGCAGCGGGAAAAGAACGGTACATCCGGTCTTTTCTGTTTTATACTGGCCCTGATTGCGCAATCGACTCCATTCAAATTGTCACCTCTTACTGACATCTAGAGGAAGGTATGGGCAGTGTTTGTATCCTCATAGGATTTACAGGGACTTTAAAACTGACCTGGGACCAGAGGCCAAAATGTCTGAAATCTCACTCCATATCAGGAATAGTGCTGTAGAATGGGTTCTGTTTCACTCAGAGACATAATTCAAACGGCTATAGAAACTAGAGAGTGTTTTCTATCCAATAATAACTATAATATGCATATTGTACGAGCAAGAATTGAGTATGAGGCAGTTTAATTTGGAGACGATAAATGCTAATGTTGAAACAGCACCCCCTATATTGAGAAAAGGTTGGCTCATATCACCTCTACCTTACCTGACACCCTAGACCCACTTCAATTTGCATACGGCCCCAATAGATCCACAGACGACGCAATTGCCATTGCACTGCACACCATCTGGACAAGGGGAATACCTATGTATTCAACACCATAGTACCCTCCATGCTCATCATTAAGCTCGGGGCCCTGGGTCTGAACCCCGCCCTGTGCAACTGGGACTTCCTGATGGGCCGCCCCCAGGTGGTGAAGGTAGGAAACATCACCTCCACTTCGCTGACCCTCAACACAGGGGCCCCACAAGGGTGCATGCTTAGCCCCCTCCTGTACTCCCTGTTCACCCATGACTGCGTGGCCAYGCATGCCTCCAACTCAATCATCAAGTTTGCAGACAACATAACAGTTGTATACCTAATTACCAACAATGACGAGACAGCCTACAGGAAGGAGTTGATGTCCCTGGCAGAGTGGTGCCAGGAAAGTAACCTCTCCCTCAACGTCAACAAAACAAAGAAGCTTATCGTGTACTTGAAGAAACAGCAGAGAGAGCACGCCCTTATCTTCATCGATGGGACTGCAGTGGAGAAGGTGAAAAGCTTCAAGTTCCTCGGAATACACATCACAGACAATCGGAAATGTTCCAACCACACAGACAGTGTGGTGAAGAAGGCGCAATAGTGTATCTTCAAACTCAGGAGGCTGAAGAAATTCGGCTTGGCCCCTAAGACCCTCACAAACTTTTACAGATGCACAACTGAGAGCATCCTGTCAGGCTGTATCACTGCCTGGTACGGCAACTGCACAGCCCGCAACCGGAGGGCTCTCCATAGGGTGTTGTCCCTTCAGGACACCTACAGCACCCGATGTAAGATCATCAAGAACATCAACCACCCGAGCCACTGCCTGTTCCCCCCACTACCATCCAGAAGGCGAGTTCAGTACAGGTGCATCAAAGTTGGGACGTTAGCTAACGTCAGTCAAAGAATGAACAAACAAACATGTTTACTCTGCTGAAGGTAGCTGGCTACCAGTCTATCAGTGACTATCATGGCATAGGCGAAATTGATTGACAGTGTATACCAAATGATAGCTATATGATTTAGCTGATGTTCAGTACAGGACTGTAATGTTAGCTAGCTAGCTAACTTACCCAGCTAGGTTAGCAAGCAAGCTAGCTAATGTTAGGTTATCTCTAATTGGGAATGTTCAGTTTTGTTGTGAAGGGAAAAAATCAATGGTATCGCATCACTTCTCAGCTGTCTTTGAAATGGATTCCCCATCAGTTCAGCCTGAAAATTCCTCTGATAATMTTTGGCAAGCCACTGGCAGCATCGGGGTGAATCTCTGGTAGGTAAAATGGTAAAAGAAAACTCCTTTTCATACTTGTTTGTAAAAGATCTTGCCTCGAGATGTTCTGAGATTACTGTGTGTTGGTTGTTCGAAGTAAACAACACCATTATTCAAGTTTGTGGGCACACCCCTCTACCTAGCGGGAGGTAGCAGACTTCGCTATGATGCCGGACTTTGTGGTTCACTAGGAGCAGACCAATACACATAGACTCAAAACTACCTGATTCTACCATTGAAATGAAAATGTGCTCGTTGAAGCTTGTGGTTTGGATAATTGTGATGTTCATGATAAAAACATAACTTGGTTAATGTATGGGTCTGTCAGTACACACGGACACATGAACAAACACCCACACACACCCGAAGGGGCGTGTGAGTGTGTTTGTCCGTGTCCTGTGTCCAGTGGTGGAGTAGCAGCCGTCTCTCCCAGTGGGTGGTTAGTAGCGTGTCTAATGTGATCCCACAGACCCGTGACTACTGGGGGAATGAAACCACACCTGGCACAGCCCCTCACTGGTCAGACATACATGAACAAACAGACACCAACACACACATTTATAACCTCCTAAATAAACTCCCTGGAGAGCACACTCATGACTTCGCAAACACCTGGACACACACACGCATGGATATGCACAGACACACGCACGCACACACACACACAGAGGGAGGTCTCATGACCACAGTAATTAATCCCTCATCGTCTCATCGCTCCTCAGGGAGAGAAGGGAGGAAGTGCCTGTGTGGGGTCTCTGGGTAAAACAGGAACAATTTGTCTGCAAGGTGCAGCTCATAAGCCACACAAGCTCTCACACACAATGTATCACACACGTAAGCCACACACACTCATTATTGTGAAGCTATTATGACTGAAGGTCTGTTTTACTCAACACAGCACTGTCTAACTAACCATTTAAGCAACAAGCTTCTCACAGTCCCAATGTAGAATCCGACATTTGTCCATAAACGTCAAATTTCTAAGGTTACGTTTAGGCATTCATTCCGAATGGTTAAGTTAAGGGTTCATATTTGGGATAGGTGTAAACTGTACTACACCAGCCTTTTTACACAAGATGAGAGGTCCTTGGGATAAGTTAAACACAGGTCTGTCAAATAAATTACATAAACAGCGTTAACCAAAATGCCAAGGTTTATTAAAAATAATGAGCGTTTTAAGCACAATTCATACGGGACATAACAACTTGCACAGACTCGCTGGCTGGAACTATGGCTCAGAGTGCACACACAATGACTTAGCAGCAGGAGAAGAAATAATAGAACATATTTAAGACTTAACCCTTGCATGTAAAACACTTCTAGGAGAATAGCATGCAGATTTCAATGAAGTTAAATCCTACGCTTTGTAAAATGGCACACTAGAGATTAAACACTCTTTGTAAGATTGTACACTTGTGGTGAAACACTCTTCGCAAGATGGCACATTAATGATTTAACACTCTTGGTAAGAAGATAACGCACTCAAGATAATAAGCATTCGGAAACACACATGGATTAACTAGACCTGCCTGCTCTCTAACTAAATCGTTCCCTCTTAAGAACAACCAGCCATGGAGGTCTTTGGGGAAGTGCTGACAAAATAAACAGATAGACAAACAAACATTTAACATAAAGGAAGACAAACAAACATTTAACATAAAGGAAAACGTCTACTAGTCTGCCCGCTAAGGCAACCCCAAATCTTTAAACTGAAATACCAGTTCAGGGCGACTAGACAAAATACTGAACCCTACCTGCCTAGTGTAGGGGACACAAACTAATACCATAGTAAGATCTTTTCCAATCTTTCTGCAAAATACAAACAATAATTATAACCCTGGATTATTTATATAAAAAGTGATATCAATTGCATCGAAGTGCTAGCTGTGTCACTACAGAATCTGGTTCGATTCCAGGCTGTGTCGCAGCTGGCCGCGACYGGGAGACCCATGAGGCGGCGCACAATTGGCACAGTGTCGTCCGGGTTAGGGGAGGGTTTGGCCGGCTGGGATGTCCTTGTCCCATCGCGCTCTAGCGACTCCTGTGGCGGGCCGGGCGCATGCAAGCTGACACGGTCGCCAGGTGTACGGTATTTCCGAAATATAGGTGCGGCTGGCTTCCGAGTTAAGCAGGAATTGTATCAAGAAGCAGTGCGGCTTGACGGGGTTGTGTTTCGGAGGACGCACGGCTCTCGACCTTCGTCTCCCCCGAATCCGTACGGGAGTGGCAGCGATGGGACAAGACTGTAATGACCAATTGGATACCACGAAATGGGGGAGAAAAAAGGTGGGGAAAAATATTATAATTTAAAAAATAAGTGATATCAAAACGTTAATAATTTATTAATTTAATTTATTTTTTACAATGTAAAAAATGCAAACCTCCTCTTTCCAGCTTCTCCCCATCAACAGTATCAAAGACAACACATACCAGCCACTTGGTGCCACAGAATACAATCCTCCCCCTCCAAAGGCATCAGAGCACCGACAATGTACTGAAAAACAAGAAGGGGTGAAAACAGCCCTACAGACATTTTACTTAACTAATAGGCCCACCTCTCAACCGCCTAAATCACTTCCTGTATTGGTGACTCACTGTTAGGACTCACTGACTGAGGTAAACGGTGTGGATTGGAATGTTGCCCATCCGTCCTTCTGGCTGATCTTCGAGGGCCTTTAAACATGTAGGATTCCGTTTTTGTCTAGTCTGCCCCAAGTGAATGAGCTGGTATTCAGGCAAAAAATTCAGGGTGTCCTTGATTAGCGTACTAGTTACATTTTCTTTGTTGTACACTGAGCGCACAAAACATTGAGAACACCTTCCTAACATTGAGTTCCAGAACAGCCTCAATTCGTCAGGGCTTGGACTCTACAAGGTGTCAAAAGCGTTCCACACAGATGCTGGTCCATGTTGACTCCAATGCTTCCAACAGTTGTGTCAAATTGGCTGGATGGTCTTTGGGTGGTGGACCATTCTTGATACACACAGGAAACTGTTGAGTGTGAAAAACCCAGCAGCGCTGCAGTTTTTAACACAAACCGGTGCGCCTGAACCTACTACCATACCCCGTTCAAAGGCACTTAAATATTTTGCCTTGCCCATTCAGTCTCTGAACGGCACACACACACAATTCATCTCAGTTGTCTCAAAGTTTAAAAAAAATCCTACTTTAACTTCTCTGGGATATGTGGGACGCTACTGTCTCACTTGGCCAAAAGCCAGAGAAAATGCAGAGCGCCATATTCAAATAAATTGCTATAAAAATCAAACTTTCATTAAATCACACATGAAAGATACCAAATTAAAGCTACACTGGTTGTGAATCCAGCCAACATGTCAGAATTCAAATAGGCTTTTCGGCGAAAGCAAACGATGCTATTATCTGAGGATAGCGCCATAGTAAACAAAGAGAGAGAAGCATATTTCAACCCTGCAGGCGCGACACAAAACGCAGAAATAAAAATATAATTCATGCCTTACCTTTGACGAGCTTCTGTTGTTGGCACTCCAATATGTCCCATAAACATCACAAATGGTACTTTTGTTCGATTAATTCCGTCGATATATATCCAAAATGTCCATTTATTTGGCGCGTTTGATCCAGAAAAACACAGGTTCCAACTCGTGAAACGTGACTACAAAATATCTCAAADGTTACCTGTAAACTTTGCCAAAACATTTCAAACTACTTTTGTTATACAACTTTAGGTATTTTTTTACGTAAATAATCGATTAAAATTGAAGACGGGATGATCTGTGTTCAATACAGGATTAAAACAATCTGTAGCTAGCTTTCTGATCATGCGCCTCTAACAAATAGTACACAACAAGTGACCCTGATTCACAATGGCCGTACTTCTTCATTACACAAAGGAAAAACCCTCAACCAATTTCTAAAGACTGTTGACRTCCAGTGGAAGCGGTAGGAACTGCAAGAAGGTCAATTAGAAATCTGTATTCCCAATGAAATTCCATTGAATAGAGAGTGACCTCAACAAAAAAGAAATCTGAATGGTTTGTCCTCGGGGTTTCGCCTGCTAAATAAGTTCTGTTATACTCACAGACATGATTCAAAGAGTTTTAGAAACTTCAGAGTGTTTTCTATCCAAATCTACTAACAATATGCATATCTTATCTTCTGGGGATGAGTAGCTGGCAGTTGAATTTGGGTATGCTTTTCATCCAAACGTGAAAATGCTGTCCCCTATCCTAGAGAAGTTAACCTGTCTCCTTCCCTTCATCTACTCTGACTGAAGTGGATTTAACAAGTGACATCAATAAGGGATCATAGCTTTCACCTGGAGTCACCTGGTCAGTCTATGTCATGGAAAGAGCTGGTGTTCATAATGTTCTGTACACTCAGTGTATGTTTGTATGTTGGTTTAATTTTGTCACCACTTCCCCAGAGACCTTCAGGGCTGGCTGTCTTTTGGAGGGGCTATTTTGGTTAAAGAACAGTCTTATGAATGTGTGTTACAGTTTTTCTCAATCATTTTGGTGCAATTTATTCTAACATGGATTAAATACCGCATAATGACAAAGCAAAAACAGGTTTTTAGACGTTTTTGCGAAAGGTTTCAACATAACAAACTGAAATATCACATTTACATAAGTATTCAGACCCTTTACTCAGTACTTTGTTGAAACACCTTTGGCAGCGATTACAGCCCCGAGTCTTGGGTATGATGCTACAAGCTTGGCACATCTGTATTTGGGGAGTTTCTCCCATTCTTCTTTGCAGATGCTCTCAAGCTCGATGRGGAGAGTTGATGCACAGCTATTTTCAGGTCTCTCCAGAGATGTTCAATCACGTTCAAGTTCGGCTCTGGCTGGACCACTCAAGGATATTCAGAGGCTTGTCCCAAAGCCACTCATGCGTTGTCTTGGCTTTGMGCTTAGGCTCGTTGTCCTATTGGAAGGTGAACCTTCCCCCCAGTCTGAGGTCCTGAGCGCTCTGGAGAAGGTTTTCTTCAAGGATCTCTCTGTACTTTGCTCCATTCATCTTTCCCTCGATGCTGACTAGTCTCCTAGTCCCTGCAGCTGATAAACATACCCACAGCATGATGCTGCCACCACCATACTTCCCCGTAGGGATGGTGCCGGGTTACCTCCAGACGTGACGCTTGGAATTCAGACGAAATACTTTAATCTTGCTTTCATCAGACCAGAGAATTTTGTTTATTTTGGTCTGAGGGTCCTTTAGGTGCCTTTTGGCAAACTCCAAGCGGGCTGTCATGTCCCTTTTATTTATGAGTGGCTTCCATTTGGTCACTCTACCATAAAGGCCTGATTGGTGGAGTGCTGCAGAGATGGTTGTCCTTCCGGAAGGTTTTCCTATCTCCACAGAGGGACTCTGGTGCTCTATCAGAGCAACCATCACATTTTTGGTCACTTCCCTGACCAAGGCCCTTCTCCCCCAAKTGCTCAGTTTGGCCAGGCAGCCAGCTCTAGGAAGAGTCTGGGTGGTTCCAAAATTCTTCCATTTAAGAAAGACGGATACCACTGTGTATCTTGGGGACCTTCAATGCTGCAGAAATGTTTTGGTAGCCTTCCCCAGATCTGTGCCTCGACACAAGCCTGTCTCGGATCTCTAAGGACATTTCCTTCCACCTCATGGCTTGTTTTTTGCTCTGACATGCACTGTCTCCTGTGGGACCTTATATAGACAGATGTGTGCCTTTCCAAATCATGTCCAATCAATTGAATTTACCACAGTTGTACTCCGATCAAGTTGTAGAAACATTTCAAGGATGATCAATTGAAACAGAGTGCACCAGAGCTCAATTTCGATTCTCATAGCAAAGGCTTGAATACTTGTAAATAATGTATTTCTGTTTTTTATTTGGAATACATTTGCTGGAAAGAATATATACTGTTTTCGCTTTGTCATTACGGGGTATTGTGTGTAGATTCCTGGTTTTGATTTTGATTTAATCCATTTTAGAATAAGGCTGTATAGTAACAAAATGTGGAAAAAGTCAAGGTCTGAATACTTTCCCGAAATACACTGCATATGATACATTTTCACAAAGTTAGCACACAACTCAAAACAGATCATCAGATCAAAGAAAGTTGTTTGAAAAGTAAAACACGCAAAATCACTTTTTCACCAAATCTAATCAGTTTAATCTTTAAGTACCTGTTTCACATTGCAATACATGTTCATATAAAGTAATTTCTTTTCACATGAAATGATCACATTACTTTTAATATGATTGTCTTCTCATATAAAAAAAWTAATTTTACTCTTACTTAATCCGAATATTCTTAATATCGCTAGCTGCTCAATTCCAGAAAGGCGAAAGTAGAGCTGACAAATGCCCTACTGCGTGAACCAAGCGCAAGGTGGCAACGGGATGAGGAAAAAGAAGGTAGTGGACTTGGGTGTACCAGGTAGCTGTCTGGGGTTCCCCCTCTTTTATTTTTCCTTGGACCAGAAAGTACTGATAATTAAATAATGTACTGACTGTCCTCTAGCTCGATAGAAATAGTTGCCATAGATTTGCCACAAAAAGATCCAGAGAAACCCGGTGGGTTACGGTGGTTTGCAAAGTGAACCCTGAAAAACATGCTTCCCTGTTTATCTTTATGAAGACGGGGAATTGTGTCAGGGCTTTTTCCTGCCTCACTTACTTAGAGTGATGGCACCTTCTGGTGGTTGTTCCAAAAGTGCTGCTACACAGGGAATAGTCCCCCCTTCCCCCAACTCAAGACGTGCTTCCCCACTGTCGTGTGAAGCGGAGAGGTGGACGGAAGGCTTAAGTTAAACCCGAAAGAGAGGGTAAGGCAAGGAAGCCATAGGGTTTGCACACTATTCTCCTCTGCCGCTTTAGGCTGTGCCCTAGGTTGGCCGACCCTTCGTGCCTCCCTTAGGGGGGTTAGGAGGGCGTAACCTTGCTGCGGCCAAAGCAAAGGACTGATTATTTCCAGGTTTGCCTTGGATCAAGGGCTTAGCCTGGATAGTGACAGTCTGCTCTGTCACAGGTGTTTTGGGCCCTCAAGGCCAGCTGTTGCAGTGACCAACAGGCTGCTACAGGGCCCAGGTTTGCGGGACAGGCAGAAGTAGAAAGCCTTGCCTTCTTTCTTACGCATGTCACACTTCTGCTGCATGGCTCAACACCTTGGGTGTCACAGGGGCATCAAGGAGGGGCATCCTGGAGGTCCACTTTTTCTCTGTCTGTTAAGCTGGACAAGCTTAGCCAAAGTGCCCTTCTCCCACTACCACCAGGCTCATGGTACTACCACAGCTTTGGTAACATTGCGRGAGGCACAGATGTTTAGATCTGTAATTATGAATCAGGGTATCCRAATCCATTGGTATCCAAATCCTGTTGCTTCTGCACATTCTCCAGTAACTCTGCTTGGTAATCCAACAATAAAGTGGTCAAGTTACGTGCTCTGATTGATAGGGCCGTCTTATGGGAAATGGAGGCAGAAAAGCGCTCTGTCTCTCCAAGGGAGGGAAGTGCCAGTAGTGCTAGCAGCACAGCGTGTGGGGTAGAGGTGGTCAGCCAGTGACGGCTTTACCATGAGAGGGTTGACAACCACAGATTCCTCCATACTGTGCATGTCTATGCTAGGGGAACCCTTATCCAGGATATTGCTTTTAAGGGGCTTAGCCCATGAGCTCAAAGTCTCTCTGAGGCAAGCTGTGACCGCGGGAAGCAGATGAGTAGGGATGAGAGTCTTTTCCCATCGTACAGGTCCCTTTTTGGGTCCCCCCAAGGGAGCCGGCCACTCGATAACGTTGAGGAGCCAGAACTCTAAGAGAGGGAGATTTGCGACTCCTCTTTCCTAGGGGCAGGGGAACCTCTGAACTTGAGAGGGGTGAAGAACGGTGTCTTCATCCTCCATCTCAGTCTCAAAGTTGAAGAGACTCACGAGATTAATCCCATTGTCATCGTCATCGTCTTCCCACTACATTGTCAGAAAGTGAGGGGAGAGAATCGAGTCTATCCAAAACTTTGCTCCAGCTTGGCTCAGTTGTTGGGGGTTGAGCCTCCATCTTGGCCAGTGGCTGAGAGGGGAGGAATTCTCTGGGAGCAGTTAATTACAATAGATGGCCTGACAGGCAGTCATGATGGCATAATTATAACTGAGTTAATTAGCTTTTCTATTTATTTCTGGTAAATGTTTACCTTCATTTGAGTTCAAGAGTTGAGATGTGATTGTGTACCAGGAAGATATGCTGCAACACACACACACACACACACACACACACACACACACACACACACACACACAACACACACACCACACACACACAACACACAGTCTTGTACAGCTACTTTGTGGAGACACACAATTTATCCCATTCAAAATCCTATTTTTCCTAACTCCTAACCCTAAACCAAACCCTAACCCATACCCCCACCCTAACCCTAACTTTAACCCTAAGCCTAAACCCAAAAACCTAATCCTAACCCTAAACCCTAGATCCTAACCCTAACCCTAAAACTAAACCTAGCTCCAAACCCTAACCCTTAACGTAATTCTAACCCTAACACTAATTCTATCCTTAACCCTAAACCCCCTAGAAATAGCATTTGACCTTGTGGGGACTAACAAAATGTCCCCAGTTGGTTACAGTTTTGTTCGTTTAATATTCTTGTGGGGACTTCAGGTCCCCACAAGAATAGTTAAACACGTCCACACACACACTCTCTCTGTCTGTCTCCCATCTGGCCTCAAATTCAATCAGTCCATCTGAGGATCGGCATCTCGGCTCGTTATCAGGGCTGGCTAGCACGTACTGCTACTCCTATCTCATCTCCTCTTAAACCTACAGAGAAAAGGAGGACGTGCCCCTGGCACACAGAGCACAAGCTCAGTTATGGGAAGAGAAGAGAAGAGAAGAGAAGAGGAGGCTCCAGGTTACCTCCCAAAACACAGAGAACACGCTATACGAGTTATTAGAGGAGAGGAGAATGTCTTGCTACGAAGTTGGCTGCAAACAAATGATAACTCAATTTTAAAAGTATAAAATATCTATTGGATGCTGTCACTGTGTGTAATTGGGGTAGAAAATAACTCTTTACATTCATGACAGTGACAATAGTTTTTTCTGGTTAAAAATAAAGTGTTCCCTCTTTCGGTGGTAAATAATGTTGTATTTTCATGTATTCTAGGAATTAAAATGTTTATTTTATTATTTAYATTAAATAGAATAACGCCCCAAACAGTATCTGTGTGTGAGCATGGTCATAGCTACATCCACTTGAGCTAAAAAAAATAATTATGAGTGAAGAGTACCTGGAAAAACACAGTAACTCCCATTAGATCAGTAAAGCTGCTATAGTTTAAAATCTCTCTTTGGAGGCAACACCTGTTTTCTACCAAACCCTTCGCCTCTCCAAAGACATACAGCTAGATTGTCTCATCTCGCCCCTAAAGGTTTGATGCAGACGCTATACATTTGGTACTCCAACTAGCTCCCACAATCTCACGTCAGAATTAGACGATAACCCATGTTTCTCAATCGTGACATTTTGAAACTGTTGCAAACGTCAGGTTAACTTGAAACAATAGGCTTAAAACAAAAATCTCAAAAAACACTTTCTACCGCTGGATTTGCACTTGCAACCTTTGGARTCAGAGGCAGATGATTAAGGTTAGGCATTCTATCCAAATGGTTAAAATAAGGGTTAAGGTTTGGGATAGACTTAAAACAAAGATCTGCAAAACCACTTTCAATCACTGAATTCAAACCTGCAACCGTCAGAATCAGAGGCAGATGCTTACGCACATCTACCATCCCTGTCCACAATGCTCTAGCAAACTGAAACCTACATGAAGGTAAAAGCACTCACTGCTGCCCCTAGTGGCCGTCATCTCCCGATGTCCTCAGACATGGATGGACGTCGAACACTGACTTGTATCACGGGTGACCTGGCTAGGTATTCACCTTGAAACTGATCAACCACGCACGCCCACACGCCCGCACACACACACACACACACACACACACACAGTCAAATAACCTTGTGGGGACACACAAAACCACTTTCAATCACTGAATTCAAACCTGCAACCGTCAGAATCAGAGGCAGATGCTTACGCACATCTACCATCCTGTCCACAATGCTCTAGCAAACTGAAACCTACATGAAGGTAAAAGCACTCACTGCTGCCCCTAGTGGCCGTCATCTCCCGATGTCCTCAGACATGGATGGACGTCGAACACTGACTTTATCACGGGTGACCTGGCTAGGTATTCACCTTGAAACTGATCAACCACGCACGCCCACACGCCCGACGACACACACACACACACACACACACACACACACACCACACAACACACAACACACAATCATTCCCATTCAAAATCCTATTTTCCCTAACCTAATCTTAATCGAAAACCTAACCTTAACTCTAACCCTAAAACTAACCCTAGCTCCTAACCCTAACCATAAACCTAATTTTAACCTTAACACTATTTCTAAACTTAACCTAAACCCCTTAGAAATAGCATTTGACCTTGTGGGGACTAACAAAATGTCCCCTGTTGGTCAAATGTTTATTTGTTTACTTCTGGTCCTCACAAGTATAGTTAAACACGTCCACACATATACACACTGTCAGTTTTTTAATGGGGATGCTTCAGTGTACATTTGGTATTCACCATGAAACTGATCAACCATGTGTTCTGACCTTGAGTGAGAGGGTTAGGGCACCTGCTCTGCCTAGTAGCAAGGTTTGTGTTTGTGTGTGTGTGTGTGTGTGTGTGTGTGTGTGTGGTTGTGTGTGTGTGTGTGTGTGTGTGTTGTGTGTGTGTGTGTGTGTGTGTGTGTGTGTGTCTAGTAGCAGGTAAACGGACCCTGGCCTAGAATGCAAAATGCTGAGAGGGCTGGCCGCATTGAAGGATTGTTTAAACCCTTTCTCATGCTTGGAGTCTTCACAGATTTGACTAAAATCGTGTGACATAGAACAATACCTTTCTTTCCTTACATTTGTGATACTATTGTTTGTTGTTATATCATATACTAAGCATTTAACAATTTAATTACACATTGAACTTGATCCTCTGAACTTCCTGGATATTGCGGTCACTCTTTTTTTGTATGGAGACCTTGGAGGTGTACTGTAACCTCGTAACATTTCATATCTCCCTATGTTACAGTGTGAAAACAATTTTTCAAAGGCACACATATCCAAAATGATGTATATGAAAGCAAAATTCAATGCTTCAAACAGAAAGAGTAACTTTAGTATGATTTATAAAACAAAAATTTATACTGTCATTAACCGGGTTCTTCAATAATTATGCATAATAGTTGTTTGATGCACGCTTGATGTCTAGCTGTATAGTTACTTGGGGACATTATTGAGCAATATCAGCTGATTCTGGAATGGATTTTCTGAATGACAATCAAGTGAAAAAGAAGTTGTGTGATACTGCACGTGATTTAACAACAGTCAAAGTGGAATTATTGTCGATCACGAGGATTGACAGAACATTTTGGTGCCTATGTTGTTATGGCGGTCAAGATAATTAGCCTACTTCGTAGACAACATGAAATGAAGATTCCTGAGGTAAGATTGCAGTCTGTGTAAGTTTTGATCGTTTGTTTTGGGAAACGTGAAAAGAATAGAAATAAAAACAAAAAAATGATATTTTGATGTTCAAATGTGGGTGGGGTTAAATGTGGAATGCCTGGTCAAGTGCAAAGCCAACACTTCCTGTCCTTTCAAATGGGAAGGCTTATGAATCTATTATCTAAGAATGAATTGATTAATGGCTGCCGATACCATGCCACAGTGCCAAGATGAGGTAAGATTTCTCAATTTCAGCATAATATTTAGTGTGTAGTGAATGCTGTTACTGTAAATGGTTAACTGACTGATATGTCCTAGCTACCTGGCTATTGGTAATCKTATTATATGATGCTACACAGCTAAATCACAGTATCTGGAGTAAGGAAAGGGAGATACCTAGTCAGTTGTACAACTGAAATGTATCTTCCACATTTAACCCAACCCCTCTGTATCAGAGAGGTGCAGGGGGCTGCCTTAATCAACATCCACAGCACCCAGGGAACAGTGGGTTAATTAACTGCCTTGCTCAGGGGCAGAACAGCACATTTTTACCTTGTCAGCTTGGGGATTTGATCCAGCAACCTTTTGGTTACTGGCCAAATGCTTTAACCACTAGCTATTGCTAGATTAGAGATATGCCCTAGATATAGTTAGTCAGTAGATGCACGTCTAACTAGCTGGCATGAAGCAAAGGTGTGAATAGTAGAAATGTAAATAMAGTTGAAGTCGGAAGTTTACATGCACTTAGGTTGGAGTCAATAAAACTTGTTTATCAACCACCCCACAAATTTCTTGTTAACAAACTATAGTTTTGGCAAGTCGGTTAGGACATCTACTTTGTGCATGACACAAGTCATTTTCATACAATTGTTTAGAGACAGATTATTTCACTTATAATTCACTGTTTCACAATTCCAGTGGGTCAGAAGTTTACATACACTAAGTTGACTGTGCCTTTAAACAGCTTGGAAAATTCCAGAAAATGATGTAATGGCTTTAGAAGCTTCTGATAGGCCCTAATTGACATCATTTGAGTCAATTGAGGTGTACCTGTGGATGTATTTCAAGGCCACCTTCAAACTCAGTGCCTCTTTGCTTGACATCATGGGAAAATCAAAATAAATTAGCCAAGACCTCAGAAAAAAAAAGTTGTAGACCTCCACAAGTCTGTTCATCCTTGGGAGCAATTTCCAAAGCCTGAAGGTACCACGTTCTCATGTACAAACAGTAGTACGCAAGTATAAACACCATGGACCACGCGAGCCGTCATACTGCTCAGGAAGAGACGCGTCTTGTCTCTAGAGATGACGTACTGCGTGCGAAATGTGCAAATCAATCCCAGAACAAACAGCAAAGGACATGGTGTAGATGCTGGAGGAAACAGGTACAAAAGTGTCTGTATCCACAGTAAAACAAGTCTTATATCGACATAACCTGAAAGGCCGCTCAGCAAGAAGAAGCCACTGCTCCAAAACCGCCATAAAAAAGCAAGACTACGGTTTGCAACTGCACATGGGGACAAAGATCATACTTTTGGGAGAAATCTCGTCTGATCTGATRAAACAAAAATAGAACTGTTTTGCAATAATGACCATTGTTATGTTTGGAGGAAAAAGAGGAAAGTTTGCAAGCCGAAGAACACCATCACAACCGCGAAGCACAGGAGTGGCAGCATCATGTTGTGGGGGTGCTTTGCTGCAGGAGGGACTGGTGCACATCACAAAATAGATGGCATCATGAGGAAGCAAAATTATGTGGATAAATTGAAGCAACATCTCAAGACATCAGTCAGGAAGTTAAAGCTTGGTTGCAAATGGGTCTTCCAAATGGATGACCCCAAGCATACTTCCAAAGTTGTGGCAAAATGGCTTAAGGACAACAAAGTCAAGGTACAGGAGTGGCCATCACAAAGCCCTGACCTCAATCCTATAGAAAATTTGTTGGCAGAACTGAAAAAGCATGTGTGAGCAAGGAGGCCTGCAAACCTGACTCAGTTACATTTAAGTCATTTAGCAGACGCTCTTATCCAGAGCGACTTACAAATTGGAAAGTTCATACATATTCATTCTGGTCCCCCCGTGGGGAATGAACCCACAACCCTGGCGTTGCAAGCGCCATGCTCTACCAACTGAGCCACACGGGACCCACACAGTTACACCAACTCTGTCAGGAGGAATGGGCCAAAATTCACCCAACTTATTGTGGGAAGCTTGTGAAAGGCTACGCGAAACGTTTGACCCAAGTTAAACAATTGAATGGCAATGCTACCAAATATTAATTGAGCGTATGTAAACTTGTGACACACTGGGAATGTGATGAAAGAAAAAAAAGCTGAAATAAATCACTCTCTACTATTATTCTGACATTTCACATTCTTAAAATAAAGTGGTGATCCTAACTGACCTAAGACAGGGACTTTTTACTAGGACTAAAAGTCAGGAATTGTGAAAAACTGAGTTTAAATCTATTTGGCTAAGGTGTATGTAAACTTCAGACTTCAACTGTATATCCTTTCACTGTTTACAGGAGGTCTCCAGCTACCCAGACCAGTCTGATCAGCCTGATAGGGTGCAGTGGGTGTGTCCAGCAAATATGTGTGTGTAGAGCAATGGAGATAAACATMCAACCAATGCCTCAAGTGTCATGCTGTCGCTCCGACACACACCCGAAGGGTTGTAAGAAATCACTTGTGGAGATCTGAGAGAATTGGACTGGTGTAAGCAATACAGCCAAAATTCCACCAAGCCTATCAGAAGGTAAGGTGGAGCTGGTTGACTTCAATCAAGCTGTAGAAACATCTCAAAGATGATCAATGGAAACAGGATGCAGCTGTGCTCAATTTCGAGTCTCATCGCAAAATGTCTGAATACTTATGTAAATAAGTTTAATACATTTTTTTTAATTTTCTTTAACTAGGGAAGTCAGTTAAGAACAAATAATTTTTTACAATGACGGCCTACCCCGGCAAATCCCTAACCCGGACGACGCTGGGCCAATTGTGCGCCTCCCAATGAGACTCCCCAATCACGGCCGGTTGGGATAGGTTTGTCTTTATAAATAAGTTAGAAAAAAAATCTTAAACTGTTTTTGCTTTGTCATTATGGGGTATTGTGTGTAGATTGATGAGAAAAAAAGTATAATTGAATCAATTTTAGAGTAATGCTGTAATGTAACAAATTGTGGAAAAAGTCAAGGAGGCTGAATACTTTCAGAATGCACTGAATAGGTGTTTGGTATATTTAAAAATGTTCTTTAAACTGTTCTTTATTTCCAAAAGCCTGTGGAATTTTCAAGTATCAAAGACCGTTTTGAAAACTTGGAGGATATTAACAAAGATGTTGAGCTTTTTCTGCTTCTTCTTTCAAATTTAAGAAATGCCTCCACTTACGTAGCGATCAGCACTTTTATTCAAGTGGGTGAGGCAGTTAGGGAGAGGAATTTACTGCTAGAAAGGAACCATTTGTATTGCCTCAATTATATAGATATTAAATCAACAGCAAAAACGTTGGCTTTTTTTGGGGCATAGTCAATATATCATTAATCTACTTAAACTGTACATTATTAGGTGTATCAATGTTTTTGTGTCATCCTCAATTATTGTAAATGCATTATGCACACATGTGTGGTTGTATTGTGTTTTTTAATTGGCGAATGAATCAAATCAAATTAAAATCACAAATGTAAGGTATTTATAGAAACAACAAAAACAGCTCACGGCCTCTGGCTGGCTGTGGTTAGCTGGAAGGTGTCAGGCAGAATTTGAGATGAGAGAAATTCCTTGCTATTGTCTTTCAAATTAACTCATGGCTAGATGGCTTGCCTAGGGCTTATAGCTGTCCTCTGAGTGGAGGCTAAACGCCAGAGATGCAAAAGCGGCTTGCCAAGGGCTTATAGCAGTCCTATGAGTGGGGGATACCAGCCAGAGATGCAAATCACGTCTTGAACAGCAAACTCTACTCACCCGCTGGCGRTAGGAATTTATAGCCTTAGGCGTAGGGAAAGCAGAAAATAGCAAGCGGGGGGGATTTTTCTTTTGCTATCTGGGGAACTGTTGGGTATTTGTTATTATTAGTTCATGATCACAGTGTATTAAAACCATCCACAACCCTAATGCAGCTTGATAGTGTTGTGGATGGCCATAAATAAATATCTAAAACAGTGAGCTATGGGGTTCTGAAGGTTGTGGGTTCAAGCCCAGTGCTGGGCTTAAGTTTTCGAAATATATTTTATCTGTTTTTACCCTATCCCAAACCTTAACCCTGACCTTAATCACTCTGAATTAGTGCCTCAACTTAACYGTCAAGTTGCATTTTGGTTTCACTTTTGTGTTGAGTTTGACTGACAGCTAGCATACATAAAGAAATCCTGATTAAAATGGCCACACAGTTCATAATCTACAGACAGCACCATATATGGCCCCACAGTGCATAATTAATACGGCCCCACAGTGCTTATCTCTGTTGATGCAGTTATACAGGGTACTGAGTGATATACCACCACTTCATCATATGATATATTTTTTTCCTTCTGACTTCTCCCTCCCATCTGAGGCACACTGCTCTCCATTCTATTCCAGCGTGTATACATACAAACCACACAGAATCTGCCCTGCAACTGTGTTTATTTAGGGCAGAGAGGCAGGGAGGGGAAAACAGTAAGGCACCTATCCACAGTGCAAACCACCATGACCAGCAAGCAGCCATTTGCAATGGATCACCACCAAACACCTCATCATCTCCGCCTTTCACTTTGATTAATAGCCTGTGCCCCGAGGGTTTAAAAAACCGCAACACCTGCTGCTTATTGGTTTCCTACGTGTTTTGTTGACAAGTTGTCCAGGACAAACTTAACATATCATCTAGTGGGGAAGAGGTTACAGAGTAGCTACCAARAGGTCAGGGGTCAGGTTATTACATTACCATCTGTTAACAATGGAGCTCTTCTAACGGACAGGCTGAGGGAGGGAGGGATGGTGGACGGATCGAGGGAGGGATGGAAGGGCGGATGAGAGAGAGGGAGGCCTCATCATCACAGGGACAGCCCAGGTCCCCAGTGTCCAGTCTTGAGTGTGAAGTACAAGCTCTGCTGGTTGACTACTGCGTAGCAACCTAGCGGTGCCAAATTCCCTGGTCTGACCTATTACTATCACCAGAACAGCCAAACAATATTTTTTTAGACAGCCGTTTTTGACTCTAACTTCAGGCCTTATGGTGAATTATTTTAAAGTTCGCTACAAATCGAGAAATTTTATTCACAAGTGATCGATTCTGACTATTACATTTGTCGCCACACAGGACCATGTGGTGACACAGACCAATCATTGGCTGGCAGGCTATGAGGAGGCTCCTGGTTGACTCTCTCAGGCAGGATGAAAACAACTACATCGACTATGATCCTTAGTAATATGGTGCGCTTCAAATGCAAGTACTTCCGGCTTCATGTGCCATCTGGAGTTTTCAAAAGGAATATGTGGATGGCGTCAGCATTATCACTTACTGGTATTAATGTCTATGGGACAGATAGGCAGACAAAAGGGGGGGGGGGGGGGGGGGGTCATCATCATCACAGATTCAGGGATCCCCACCGCCTGAGCAGTCACTCATGAGCAAGGAGCACATGTGACCTCCTGGGTGCCAATCAGTGTGTCCGAAAGATTGCAGGAGCGATCAGGAATGTGTGTCTCTCTCTAATCAGAAGCACATGGCGGCGGGAAGTGAGAGGAGTGTGTCTGAACCTGAGGATTCAGATGGAGCAGAGCAGCCAGGGCTGAGTGGATACCAGGGGCGATGTGAAAACATACCTAAACAGAAGAGAAATTTAGGCCAACGTCATTTCTTTTGCTCTTCTACCCTGTATGGCTCTGTTCAAATGAGAGAGAGAGCGAAAGCGAGCGAGAGAGAGTGAAGGACAACAGACTGGTTCAAGAGCCCGGCAGCGCAATATTTAGTAATACAGAATAATCAGGAATGATAAAGTATCGTAAGAAGTTTTCTGACGTTAAGAATAGTAACTGTTTTTTTATGCGGTACAATCCCTCCGATATTGAAACCCTCTGCCCTTAGACTATATACAACCAGTGAAAGGGCCTGGGTGATTACTCATTTTAAAGTGATGTCCTTGTGGCATGTGTAGCACAGTAAAGATAGTTCTTACATGTGGCCTTTATGTGCTGACTACAAAAGCAAATRGCCTGAATAACGTGTAAGCAATAACAGTTTAATTATGGTATCACAATRAAGACGGTAAACATGGCCGGGGTGACAAAAAGCTCGTAAACAACCTCAGCAAAGAGGATTTTTTATTTTCGTCCTATTTATTACCTGTTGTAAAAGTAAGTAATTTACAGTTTTATGCACAAAGAGTCGGATGCAGCTAATTTTATTTCCAGAGCTACTAAGCGAACGATAAATTGGGTCTTGGATTTATGGTGTTTCTTGTTGCCCAGCGAGGTTTGGCTTTACAGTGGTATTAATCATAGAGGTACTGCCTGCAGAGGGGAGAGGCCAGTGCTTTGTGGAATTAACCTCCAGCTCTGTCCTGGCATGGACACCGCAGAACAGAACTCCTTAGCACATGCTGTAAGTACGGCAAGTGTGCTCCTGGTGCAAGGTTCTTCTAGCCTGAGTGCCAGTCTGTCTCTGCTCTCTTGCCAACTCCTTATGGTATTGTCATGACAATGAGTGAAGGAGTTGGTAGGATAACACAAACAGACTGGCACTCAGGCTTAGGTTCTTCAGTCTTGGAACTGGGGGTGTTTTATATTATGTGTAGACTTTTGTTTTAGACCAATACTTACAGAACTGATTTTAATAGATCAATCAATCAATCAATCATAAATTAATTTGAATTATACTCAGTTGAATTAGGTCATGACTGGGCTTTAACACAGTTTGCACACCCTGTAGTTCCGAAGGAGCAGTGTGATCCTCTGGATAAAGACCAAATTGTACTCATAAGTTGTGTTGTCTTTTCACTGAATTGTAATTTTTTGATTTTGTTCTGCACATGTGATACAATTTTACTGTACTGAATGTCTGACGTAACATTTTATTTGTCTTCCATGGGGGAAAGGGTTGGAGAAGATTTCTACAAGCTGATCTGATCTCCAAGGTATTGCTCCAAAGTAACAGACGGACATATTTGTAGGCGGAACACACATGTATTTATTACAAATCTTTTTCGGTTCCTGCCTGTTCCTACGGGAGGTCTTTGAACAGAGGGAGAACATTTTTACAAAATTATAGAATTTCTGTTTCCTAGTTGTACCCAGTGACGATGGCAACTTCAAACCTTTAAAAACTTTACAGCGCAATATAGTCAGTGCATCCACAGTACTGTAAGTTTTGCTCAAACTATGTTTTCTTTTAAACAAACAAAGACAGAAGTGCCGAATATGGAAATGCCATAGATTAGCTTCTGGAATGCTAGTCAGACAGGCATATTGTTCCATGCTTGATTTATTATCGGTTGTGTAAAAATTGACAATAAAAGCAAAGTTTGAGAAGAAAAAAATAACACTGACCACTCGGTACTGGCTCAGTAGAGGGCAACGGTACAGGACGGCAGGCAGGCTCAGGGTCAGGGGCAGRCAGAGAGGTCAGGCAAAACCAGGAGGGCAAGAAACAGAGAGACTGGGGAAAAGCAGGAGCTGAGACAAATTGCTGGTTGACTTGACAAACAAGACGAACTGGCAACAGACAAACAGAGAACACAGGTATCAGTGCCCAGGCCCAGGGGATAATGGGGAAGATGGGCGACACCTGGAGGGGGGTGGAGACAAGCACAAGGATAGGTGAAACAGATCAAGGCGTGACAGCCCCGGCCTACTAACTGTTAGCKTGTTAGCATCGGCCTGCTAACTGTCTGAATCGCCGTGYCCCCAGTCAGCCCAACCACTCACTGGACCCATATGTTCACTTGGCTACGCATGCCTCTCTCTAATATCAATATGCCTCGTCCATTACTGTCCTGGTTAGTGATTACTGTCTTATTTCACTGTAGAGCCTCTAGCCCTGCTCAATATGCCTTAACCAACCATGTTGTTCCACCTYMTACATATGCGATRAYATCACCTGGTTTAAACGTCTCTAGAGACTATATCTCTCTCATCATTACTCAATGCCTAGGTTTACCTCCAATGTACTCACATCCTACCTAACCTTTGTCTGTACACTATGTCTTGAATCTATGCTATCGTGCCCAGAAACCTGCTCCTTTTACTCTCTGTTCCGAACGTGCTAGACGGCCAGTTCGTATAGCATTTAGCCATATTGCCTTATCCTACTTCAGGTCCTGCAGTGCCTAGCTCCACTCCCCAGGTGCTCTCATTTGTTGACTTCTGTAACCGTAAAAGCCTTGGTTTCATGCATGTTAACATTAGAAGCCTACTCCCTAAGTTTGTTTTACTCACTGCTTTAGCACACTCTGCCAACCCGGATGTCTTAGTCGTGTCTGAATCCTGGCTTAGGAAAACCACCAAAAACCTTGAAATCTCCATCGCTAACTACAGCATTTTCCGCCAAGATAGAACTGCCAAAGGGGGCGGTGTTGCAATCTACTGCAAAGATAGCCTGCAGAGTTCTGTATTACTATCCAAGTCTGTACCCAAACAATTGGAGCTTCTACTTCTAAAAATTCACCTTTCCARAAACAAGTCTCTCACTGTTGCYGCTTGCTATTGACCTCCCTCTGCCCCCAGCTGTRCCCTCGATACCATATGTGAATTGATTGCCCACCATCTATCTTCTGAGCTTGTGCTACTAGGTGACCTAAACTGGGACATGCTTAACATCCTGGCCATCCCACAATCCAAGCTTGATGMCCTCAATCTCACACAAATTATCAATGAACCTACCAGGTACAACTCCAAATCCGTAAACACGGGCACCCTCATAGATGTCATCCTAACTAACTCGCCCTCCAAATACATCTCTGCTGTTTTCAATCAAGATCTCAGCAATCACTGCCTCATTGMCTGCATCCGTAATGGGTCTGCGACCAAACGACCACCCCTCATCACTGTCAAACGCTCTGAGGCTAGGAAACACTGTCACCACCGATAAATCCACTATAATTGAGAATTTCAATAAGCATTTCTCTACGGCTGGCCATGCTTTCCACCTGGCTACCCCTACCCCGGTCAACTGCCCGGCACCCTACACAGCAACCCGCCAAAGCCCCAACCATTTCTCCTTTACCCAAATCCAGATAGCTGATGTTCTGAAAGGGCTGCAAAATCTGGACCCCTACAAATCAGCCGGGCTAGACAATCTGGACCCTCTCTTTCTAAAATGATCTGCCGAAATTGTTGCAACCCCTGTTACTAGCCTGTTCAACCTCTCTTTCGTATCGTCTGAGATTCCCAAAGATTGGAAAGATTGAACCCTCTTCAAAGGGTGTGACACTCTAGACCCAACATGCTACAGACCTATATCTATCCTACCCTGTCTTTCTAAGGTCTTCGAAAGCCAAGTTAACAAACAGATTMCCGACCATTTTGGATCCCACCGTACCTTCTCCGCTATGCAATCTGGTTTCAAAGCTGGTCATGGGTGCACCTCAGCCACGCTCAAGATCCTAAACGACATCCTAACCGCCATCGATAAGAGACATTACTGTGCAGCCRTATTCATCGACCTGGCCAAGGCTTTCGACTCTGTCAATCACCACATTCTTTTTGGCAGACTCGACAGCCTTGGTTTCTCAAATGATTGCCTCGCCTGGTTTACCAACTACTTCTCTGATAGAGGTCAGTGTGTCAAATCGGAGGGCCTGTTGTCCAGACCACTGGCAGTCTCTATGGGGGTGCCATGAGTAGACTGTTGGAGGCTATTTTATAGATGACATCACCGAAGTCGAGGATCGGTAGG
The DNA here is from genome assembly GCF_002910315.2 of Salvelinus sp. IW2-2015. Classification (NCBI taxonomy): domain Eukaryota; kingdom Metazoa; phylum Chordata; class Actinopteri; order Salmoniformes; family Salmonidae; genus Salvelinus; species Salvelinus sp. IW2-2015. The sequence goes on along the minus strand of NC_036868.1, from coordinate 23,855,782 downwards.
ATGGTCAGTTTTACGATGGTATGTTTGCAGCATGAGTGAAGGATGCTTTGTTGCGATATAGGAAGCCAATTTTAGATTTAATTTTGGATTGGAGATGCTTAATGTGAGTCTGGAATGAGAGTTTACAGTCTAACCAGACACCTAGGTATTTGTAGTTGTCCACGTATTCTTAGTCAGAGCCGTCCAGAGTAGTGATGCTGGACGGGCGAAGCAGGTGCGGGCAGTGATCGGTTGAATAGCATGCATTTAGTTTTACTTGCGTTTAAGAGCAGTTGGAGGCCACGGAAGGAGAGTTGTATGGCATTGAAGCTCGTCTGGAGGTTAGTTAACACAGTGTCCAAAGAGGGGCCAGAAGTATACAGAATGGTGTCGTCTGCATAGAGGTGTACCAGAGAATCACCAGCAGCAAGAGCAACATCATTGATGTATACACAGAGAAGGAGTCGTCCCGAGGATTGAAACAGTG
>NC_036868.1:23848937-23851772 GCF_002910315.2 Salvelinus sp. IW2-2015 | reverse complement strand
CGAGGCACCTGGAAGGAAAGATACCAAGGAGGAATTGGCTTTGGGGGTGACCAGTGAGATATACCTGCTGGAGCGCGTGCTACGAGTGGGTGCTGCTATGTGACCAGTGAGCTGAGATAGACGGGGCTTTACTAGCAGAGACTTGTAGATAACCTGTAGCCAGTTGGTTGGCGACGAATATGAAGCAAGAGCCAGCCAACGAGAGCGTACAGGTCGCAATGGTGGGTAGTGTATGGGGCTTTGGTGACAAACGGATGGCACTGTGATAGACTGCATCCAGTTTGTTGAGTAGACTGTTGGAGGCTATTTTATAGATGACATCACCGAAGTCGAGGATCGGTAGGATGGTCAGTTTTACGATGGTATGTTTGCAGCATGAGTGAAGATGCTTTGTTGCGATATAGGAAGCCAATTTTAGATTTAATTTTGGATTGAGATGCTTAATGTGAGTCTGGAATGAGAGTTTACAGTCTAACCAGACACCTAGGTATTTGTAGTTGTCCACGTATTCTTAGTCAGAGCCGTCCAGAGTAGTGATGCTGGACGGGCGAAGCAGGTGCGGGCAGTGATCGGTTGAATAGCATGCATTTAGTTTTACTTGCGGTTTAAGAGGCAGTTGGAGGCCACGGAAGGGAGGAGTGTCTCTGCTGCCAATGACTGGAACGAACTGCAAAAATCTCTGAAGCTGGAGACTCATGTCTCCATCACTAGCTTTAAGCACCAGCTGTCAGAGCAGCTCACAGATCACTGTACCTGTACATAGCTCATCTATAAACAGCCCATCTATCTACCTACCTCATCCYCATACAGTATTCATTTATTTATCTTGCTCCTTTGCACCCCAGTATCTCTACTTGCACATTCATCTTCTGCACGTCTACCATTCCAGTGTTTAATTGCTATATTGTAATTACTTCGCCACCATGGCCTATTTATTGCCTTAACTCCCTTGCACTCACTGTATATAGACTTTTTGTTTTCTTTTGTTCTACTGTATTATTGACTATGTGTCACGACTTCCGCCAAAGTTGGTCCCTCTCCTTGTTCGGGCGACATTCGGCGGTCGATGTCACCGGCTTTCTAGTCACCACCGATCCATGTTTCATTTTCGTTTGGTTTTGTCTTCATTATACACACCTGATTTATATTCTATTAATTATGTTCCTTATTTAAACCCCTGGCTTCCCTCTCTGTTTCGTGCGTTATTGTTTGTCATGTGGGTTCGTGTTCTTGTGCTCTGGATTTTTGTGTTCCGTGTTGRAATATTATTCTTTCATTTTTTGAGTAAACAGTMGGACTATACTCATCTCTGTGTCCTGTGCCTGACTCCACCTTTCTCCATTTCACCAACACCCTCACACTATGTTTTGTTTATTCCATGTGTAACTCTGTGTTGTTGTATGTGTCAAACTGCTTTGCTTTATCTTGGCCAGGTCGCAGTTGCAAATGAGAACTTGTTCTCAACTAGCCTATCTGGTTAAATAAAGGTGAAATAAAAAAATATCTCCAGCTGGTTAGGAGTTTCACCAGGCCTGGTCCTTTGTGTAGTGTCAACCACTCTGACATCGCGTTAGGCCCTTTTCATTATCATGCAGTCACATCTAAAAAGGTGTGCTGGCCTCAAATCTAGTGTTGATCTGCATCTCTATCTATCTCTCTCCATCTAGTCTGCATTCGAACAATCNTATCTCTCTCCATCTAGTCTGCATTCGAACAATCTGACATGTTCACCCTGGGCCAATGGAATGTGACCATTGGGAATGTAACTGGTTTTATTATTGAGTATGGTTGGTGGACGGACCTCGCTGTGGTGATTCAGGCATTGCAGAACGATGACACAGAGGACTATGTCCGATCATTCCATGATGACTCCTCCTCGGCCAACAAACCTTGTCGTAGATGAGATGTAGCAGTTATTCATTAGAGGTCAGATGTAGAGGTCAGATGTAGAGGCCATTTCAGCTCAGTAAAAATAGTCGGCTGCTCCAGGTCCTCCTCTCTTTTCCACAGCTGTAACAAAAAGGCCAAAGACACTGTCAAACCTAGTCTTTTTTTCTACCACTGCAAGCCTGTCTATCTTACAGCCCTTGGACCTTCCCAACCCTTGAAAATAATGAAGGATGTGTCATCTTTAGAATGATGTCTCGTCCAAACAGATTAATGAAGATATCTGTCTCGCCGAGCCCTGGTGGTTTGTCTGAGTGGACTAAAACGGTAAGGCCTAAGGGTCTGGCTGTGTGTGTGTATTAATATGCAGACAAGAGCTCTAATTCATAAACATCACATTAGGTACTGTAGAAACATTTATATCTGTATATGTTTGAGTTCACAGAAGTCACATCCTGTGAAATGTGTGGACATGAGATTACACTCCTGTCTGGTTCGAGGGACACAAACAATGTCACAATGTACGTTCTGAAAAGTAACACAGCTCTATCTGTTCCTTCAGTCTGTTTATTTCCTCAATGGCAATTCAGAAAAATGACACAATCAGAGTTCAACCGGACGAGTTCAACTAAACTACCATCCTCTCTTCCATTTAAACAGACAGGGAAACATGACCCACAAGCATCACAGTACAATGACAAAGATAATGGATATGCAGGCTACACTACACCACTCAAAGGTACTGTCTGCAAGTACCTATTCCATATCCAAGTCTGTCCATCCTCTCTTCCATTTAAACAGACAGGGAAACATGACCCACAAGCATCACAGTACAATGACAAAGATAATGGATATGCAGGCTACACTACACCACTCAAAGGTACTGTCTGCAAGTACCTATTCCATATCCAAGTCTGTCTCTCTCTGTGTGTGTGTCGTGTGTGTGTG
>NC_036868.1:23767888-23845384 GCF_002910315.2 Salvelinus sp. IW2-2015 | reverse complement strand
ACATCGTTGGTGCCGACGTGGATAACAATATCTCTATACTCCTACACTCGCAGTTTAGCTTTAGCCAGCACCATCTTCAGATTAGCCTTAACGTCGGTAAGCCCTGCCCCCTGGTAACAGTGTATGATCGCTGGATGATTCGTTTTAAGTCTAACGGGTAATGGACTCGCCAATGACTAGGGTTTTCAATTTGTCAGACTCCGACTCGCGTGTTTAATGGGAAAACGGTTGAGGAAGTTTCTATCGGCTGAATGAGCGACACCGGTTGAGCATTTCCTACAGCATTTCCCCTCCAGAAGCCATGAGAAAGTTGTCCGGCTGCGGGGACTGTGCGAGGGGATTCATACTACTATCTTACTTACTGGTGGCACAGACGCCTGTTTTCATCTTTCCTACACTGAAATTACCTTTGCCTAACGATTGCGTCTGAAGCTGGGCTTGCAGCACAGCTATCTCGCCATGAGGCGATCGTTCTCCTGTATATTATGAAGTACAGCGACTGCAATTAGAAGGAATACAATGTTAATGTTACTACTTAGCTTCGGCTGTTGAAGGTGCTGACGATCCATGTCCAGATAAACGTCCGGAGTGAAAAGGTTGAATGAAAAAAAGTTGTGAGGGAAAAACCAAAAATATAAACGGTAATTAAAAAGTAAAAACGTATTTGTCAGGTACAAATAAGTTGGCAACATAACGCACAGCAACACGTCTGCAAGTTCAAGAGGAAGTGACGAGGAAGTGACAGCAGACACACCTCTCACAGTAACAAGGCTGTAATCGCTGCCAACGGTGCAATGATGGATCGCTCATGTGGCACCTATACTGTCAGCAGTCTGGTCAACATGTCAGTCACTATAACACGTACAGCTGAAGTCGGAAGTTTACATACACCTTAGCCAAATACATTTAAACTCAGTTTTTCACAATTCCTGACATTGAATCCTAGTAAAATGTCCTGTCTTAGGTCAGTTAGGATCACCACTTTATTTTAAGAATGTGAAATGTCAGAATAATAGTATAGAGAATGATTCATTTCAGCTTTTATTTCTTTCATCAACATTCCCATTTCAAGTTTACATACACTCAATTAGTATTTGGTAGCATTGCCTTTAAATTGTTTAACTTGGGTCAAACATTTTCGGGTAGCCTTCCCAAAATAAGTTGGGTGAATTTTGCCCATTCCTCCTGACAGAGCTGGTGTAACTGGATCACGTTTGTAGGCCTCCTCGCTCAGCACACGCTTTTTCAGTTCTGCACACACATTTTCTATAGGATTGAGGTCAGGGCTTTGTGATGGCCACTCCAATACCTTGACTTTGTTGTCCTTAAGCCATTTTGCCACAACTTTGAAGTATGCTTGGGGTTATTGTCCATTTGGAAGACACATTTGTGACCAAGCTTTAACTTCCTGACTGATGTCTTGAGATGTTGGTTCGATATATCCACATAATTTTCCTCCTCATGATAACTATCTAATTTGTGAGTGCACCAGTCCATCCTGCAGCAAAGCACCCCCACAACATGATGCTGCCAGCCCTGTCACGTTCCTGACCTGTTTTATGTTATTTTTGTATGTGTTTAGTGGTCAGGGCGTGAGTTGGGGTGGGCATTCTATTTTTGTGTTTCTATGTTTAGGTCACTTGTAATTAGCCTTATATGGTTTTCAATCAGAGACAGGGGTGTTGACGTTTTCCTCTGATTGAGAACCATATATAGGTTGGCTGTTCACACTGTTTTTTGGTGGGTGATTGTCTTCCGTGTCTGTGTCTGTGCACCACACGGGACTGTTTCGTTTGTTCGTTCGTTTGATGTAGTCTGTTCCTGTTCGTGAGTTCTTCGTTTAGTTATGTAAGTTCCATGTTCAGGTCTGTCTACGTCGTTTTTAATTTTCCAAGTGTTTTTTTTGTGTTCGTCTTCGTCTTTAAATAAATTCAATATGTATCACACACCTCGCTGCATTTTGGTCGAATCCTTGCTCCTCCTCTTCGGATGAAGAGGAGGAGGAGAACAGTTACAGCCCGTGTTTCACGGTTGGGATGGTGTTCCGTTTCAAGCCTCCCCCTTTTTCCTCCAAACATAAATGGTCATTATGGCCAATCAGTTCTATTTTTGTTTCATCAAACCAGAGGACAGTTTCTCCAAAAAGTACGATCTTTGTCCCCATGTGCATTGCAAACTGTAGTCTTGCTATTTTATGGCGGTTTTGGAGCAGTGGCTTCTTCTTGCTGAGCGACCTTTCAGGTTATGTCGATATAGGACTCGTTTTACTGTGGATATAGACACTTTTGTGCCTCTTTCCTCCAGCATCTTCACAAGGTCCTTTGCTGTTGTTCTGGGATTGATTTGCACTTTTTGCACCAAAGTACATCTACTCTAGGAGACAGAACGCGTCGCCTTCCTGAGCGTATGACGGCTGCGTGGTCCCATGGTGTTTATACTTGCGTACTATTGTTGTTACAGATGAACATGGTACCTTGAGGCATTTGGAAATTGCTCCATAGGATGAACCAGACTTGTGGAGGTCTACCATTTCTTTTTGAGGTCTTGGCTGATTTCTTTTGAATTTCCCCATGTGTCAAGAAAAGAGGCACTGAGTTTGAAGGTAGGCCTTGAAATACATCCTACAGGTACACATCCATTGACTCAAATGATGTCAATTAGCCTATCAGAAGCTTCTAAAGCCATGACATAATTTGCTGGAATTTTCCAAGCTTTTTATAGGCAGCGTCAACTTAGTGTATGTAAATTCTGACCTATGGAATTGTGATACAGTGAATTATAAGTGAAATAATCTGTCTGTAAACAATTGTTGTAAAAATAAAAATGACTTGTGTCATGCACAAAGTAGATGTCTTAACCGACTTTCCAAATCTATAGTTTGTTAACAAGAAATGATTTGGAATGGTTGAAAAACAAGTTTTAATGACWCCAACCTAAGTGTATGTAAACTTCTGACTTCAACTGTATGTGCATATATTTTTCTATGACTCATTCTGGTCATCCATCTCATGTCAAGGTTAGAGCGTCAGGTTATATGTTATCTTATCTATAGATATGTATTTCTATGCCTTCACTGACCTTGCTCTTGTTTCAAGGCCTAACGGACTGTTCGCCTCATAATAACATGAAATAATTATTGATTTTATTTATATACCATCTGAGGTACTCAAAGCACTTTACAAAGTAGGGGTAAACTCACCTTACCTACCTAAGTGATGCACAGCAACCATTTTTGTGCCAGAGAACTCACCACACATCAGCTGGAGAGATATACCGTATGCCAATTAGTTATGTGGGGGATACTTAGGTGGCCATAATGGAATGGGTCCAGGCTGGGGCTTTAGCCATGACACCAGGGTTAACACCCCTACTCTTACAATAAATGCTTTGGGATTTTTAATGACCAGAGAGTCAGGACACATCCCATGTGGAAGACAGAACCCTACGCAGGGCAATGTCCCCTTCACTGCCCTGGGGTATTTGTATCTCCAGAGGGAAGGGTGCTCCCTACTGGCCCTCCAACACCACTTCCAGCAGCATCTGGGCTCCCATCCAAGGACCGACCAGGACCGACCCTGCATAGCTTCAGAGGTTAGCCAGCAGTGGGATGCAGGGTGATATGCTGCTTTTTAAATTCTCCAGCACCCATCCCCCAGCTTAATGTCAAGTCAAATGGTGGGCCTGCCTTTGTGTTGATTTTTGGAATTCAGGAGTGTGTGGTCATTAAGTCATGACCTTAAAAACGTAATGGAATAAACATGATCTCCCATGCAGCCAGTTTGTGGCCATTCCCATTAGTCTCTGTCAGCGCTGGACCACGGTCACATGCACAGAGTGTTTGAATGAAGAAGCATTGCCTATGGTGGTTAATACCCTTTAGGGGAGGAGAGGTTAGGTATAGCCATTGGAATAAAGGGATTATTATGGTTGTAAATGTATAGGTTAGAAGATAGTTATGGAGTTTACATCTTGTACATTATGAGGAAATGTAAGGAATGGATATGAGTGATGAGAAAGGCTCCATGTAAACATATACAATGCATACCTGCCTCAAGTATGGTATTTTCAACAGAATACATATATTGAAAGCTGAGAAGCAGCCCTTTCAAATGATATGACATACAATTGCACCCCACCACTCAAACTGTAATCAGTCAAGAAATAAAAAATCTGTATTTTAATACGAAAATCAATGCTTTCACCCAAACAACTGCCATTTACAAAACTTTCTAATGAAGATAGAGAAAAATTTACAGCATTTTGAGTCTTCCGTGTTTTTTAAGGTTTGAACATCTGGAATCAGAATAGAACTACAGTACCTTTTACTGTGAACAAGATACAGCTGTTTTAGTAACTAATGGAATGTTACAAGATCAGACACTTTCTTATCTGGACAGTAAACTCAGCAAAAAAATGTACGTCCTCTCACTGTCAACTGCGTTTATTTTCAGCAAACTTAACATGTGTTAAGTTTACTTGTCAGTAAAGACCACTTTTTGCCAGTCCTGTCTGGTCCAGCGATGGTGGGTTTGTGCCCATAGGCGACGTTGTTGCCGGTGATATCTGGTGAGGACAACCCTTACAGCAGACCTACAGCCCTCAGTCCAGCCTCTCTCAGCCTATTGCGGACAGTCTGAGCACTGAGCACTGCGTTCCTGGTGTAACTCGGGCAGTTGTTGTTGCCATCCTGTACCTGTCCCGCAGGTGTGACGTTCAGATGTACCGATCCTGTGCAGGTGTTGATACACGTGGTCTGCCACTGTGAGAACAATCAGCTGTCTGTCCTGTCTCCCTGTAGCACGTCTCACAGTACGGACATTGCAATTTATTGCCCTGGCCACATCTGCAGTCCTCATGCCTCCTTGCAGCATGCGTAAGGCACGTTCACGCAGATGAGCAGGGACCCTGGGCATCTTCCTTTTGGTGTTTTTTAGAGTCAGTAGAAAGGCCTCTTTAGTGTCCTAAGTTTTCATTACTGTGGCCTTAATTGCCCACCGTCTGTAAGCTGTTAGTGTCTTAACGACTGTTCCACAGGTACATGTTCATTAATTGTTTATGGTTCATTGACCAAGCATGGGAAACAGTGTTTAAACCCTTTACAATGAAGATTTTTACAAATTATCTTTGAAAGACAGGGTCCTAAAAAAGGGAGGTTTCTTTTTTTGCTGAGTTAAATTATTTAAACACAAATATGCACCAAAAACAAATTACAAATTGCATGTAGTCTTACATATAAGGAAAGACATAAACACGTAATATAATATTATTGAAAGAATAAGGATAGGGGAATACATTTCAAACCTGTAAAAATTGTGCAAGTTATCGCTACCAAAGCCATAACATTATATACAACTTTCATCTCAGGGATATTGTCATCATACAATGATCTGGAATTACATCATGTGATAAGAATAAGGCATATAATATAACGTTTAAATATAGAGTTAGAGTGGGTTCAATTTAAAAGCCCAATATTATTTTACAGTCTTTACAAGTCCTTTATATATCCAAGGCCATGAGAGTCACAAATCAAACATGCATGCAGGATTTATGGGATAAGGAAAGTAAAAGATTCAAGGGTTAGGAACATGCATGGGAGGGTCACGGATGAGCTGCGGCGGGGGCCTCTGGTGGGCAGAGGACTCAGATATCTCGGAGTAGCTGCAGTGGAACTGAAGCAGGTGTGCAGCCGGTGGCTGTTTGGCTGGCAGGAGTAGGAGGCAGGGCTAGTGGGGGACTAAGAGCAGGAAAGAAGGGGAGAGGCAAGGGTGGAGGCGGTCTGGGGAGGGGAGGTTGGGGGTTGACACTGGGCAGCTGGGGAGTGTCTTAAGGCATCAGCATTCTTCAGATCGGCTGGCGCCTAGCCAAACTCAGCTAGTCGAACCGAATGAGTGTGCTCGCATTCTCCCTTAAAAGACTTTTGCTTAAAAAACTAGAAAAAAGCTGCAAAAGTACAGTTTGTCCATTTTGAGATGCTGAAGCAAAATAGTCTGAACTAATTTAAGATAACTCATGACATTTTTGCCAAAGAGATCTTAGTAGCGCAATTTTACATCTACAGTAACTAAGATGTTTGGTGCAGTATTTTTCAACAAAAAAATGTGCATGAAAACGAGTCGTCTCTCGTTGAATGACAATAAAGACTTTATTGAAGAATCCGTACTGTTGATCAATCACCGACGAAGGGGCGTAGACTTTGGCTCCGAAGTTCGGCTTGCCTCCAGATTTTTTGGGGTGTGCCCAAACAGTCGAAGAAACCCTCATTGAAGTTCAAAATGAACAAAAAGTCAAAAGGTTTTCATAATATTTGCACGAGCTCTACAGAACTGCTGCGGCTGGGAGGCATACGGACGCCTTTAGATCTCGGGGGGGTGGGGTGGGGGGTGGGGCATGAGTTGGCATGGCATCAACATACTGTATTACTATAACCTCCCCAAAGCAGCCTGATCTTGCAAGGTAACATTCTGTTTCACTGCAAGTGAAGTGAAACCAGTGAGCACGGTGGTCAATCTGGTTTCACAACGGTATTCTATTCTATTCAACATCAATATGTAGTGTAACGTTTAATATTTGCATCATGTGTTTGTGACATACTGACCCATCTGCTTGTGGGATGCCTTCATCAGTATGTCAGTCTGTTGACAGCAGTACCTCTCATACGACCCCACTCCTCTATTAGCTCAGTGTAGGCCAACGCCAGGTTCAACCTGCACAGGAGGAACACTAGTTTATCATCTTTCAATGTTAGGGCTGCGTTCCAAATTGAATTCTATTCCCTAGACAGGGTGTCAGTGTAAACATATTTGATATTTACCTTTATTGGTGCCTATGTTTGCAATGATTCACACTAACTGTAGTACCACAACTAAAACATTTTTTATCCCCTACGATGGATAACCGCTTGCCCTTGCATTCAGGTGCGACACAAAAAAAACATACTATTCTCCTTTCTATCTTTCCTCTAACAAAACCTACGGTTCCTAGAGTAGTCCTCCAGTACACTGAAGTTTCACTCTTTCTGTTCTGACAATCAGCCAAATGTTAACGTGAGAGCTAACAGTCCACCAGACTGTCTGAGAGAGAGTGAGAGAGAGATTGCTTGTCTGTTTCATAAATCCATAACACATACATAAAAAAAAATGGCACTAAAGGGCTGTGGGCTAACCGGAATGACATTATCTGATTTACAGAAGTCACTTTCACACATTGCTTGTGTCTAGATAGGGTCATCCATCACATGGATGTGTCGTGGATGAACATGATGGCTAAGCCATCAGTTGATCAGGGACTGTGATAGTGGACCAAGGACAAATAATGCCATGCTATATAGCTAAATTAGGATTGAGTACATTTTGTAATCTAGCTAGCTAACTACCTTAGTACAGTAGTTAATAACAGTACAATAATAGAAATAGATATGTCATGCCCTGATTTGTTTCACCTGTCCTTGTGCTCGTCTCCACCCCCCTCCAGGTGTCGCCCATCTTCCCCATTATCCCCTGGGTACTTATGTCTGTGTTCTCTGATTGTCTGTTGCCAGTTTGTCTTGTTTTGTCAAGCCTACCAGAGTTTTTCCCTCTCTTCCTGTCTAGTGATTGTTCCTGTTTTTCCCGGTTTTGACCTTTCTGCCCGCCCTAACCCTGAGCTTGCCTGACATCCTATACATTTGCCCCACTACTCTGGATTAACGACCTCTGCCTGATGTAATGGGTCCGCGGTCAAACAACGACCCCTCACCACTGTCAAACGCTCTTTAAAACATTTCAACGAGCAGGCCTTTCTAATCAACCTGGCCCGGGTATCCTGGAAGGATATTGACCTCATCCCGTCAGTAGAGGATGCCTGGTTGCTCTTCAAAAGTGCTTTCCTCACCATATTAAATAAGCATGCCCCATTCAAAAAAAAGTAGAATTAAGAACAGATATAGCCCTTGGTTCACTCCAGACCTGACTGCCCTCGACCATCACAAAAACATCCTGTGGCGTTCTGCATTAGCATCGAATAGCTCCCCGTGATATGCAACTTCACAGGGAAGTCAGGAACCAATATACTGAGTCAGTTAGGAAAGCTAAGGCTAGCTTTTTCTAACAGAAATTTGCATCCTGTAGCACTAATTCCAAAAAGTTTTGGGACACTATAAAGTCCATGGAAATAAGAGCACATCCTCCCAGCTGCCCACTGCACTGAGGCTAGGAAACACTTTCACCACCGATAAATTCACGATAATCGATAATTTTCTACGGCTGGCCATGCTTTCCACCTGGCTACCCCTACCCCAGCCAACATCTCAGCACCCCCTGCAGCAACTTGCCCAAGCACCCCCCGCTTCTTCTTCACCCAAATCCAGACAGCTGATATTCTGAAAGAGCTGCAAAATCTGGATCCCTACAAATCAGCTGGGCTAGACAATCTGGACCCTCTCTTTCTAAAATTATCTGCCAAAATTGTTGCAACCCCTATTACTAGCCTGTTCAACCTTTCTTTCATATCGTCTGAGATCCCCAAAGATTGTAAAGCTGCCGCGGTCATCCCCCTCTTCAAAGGGGGAGACACTCTAGACCCAAACTGTTATAGACCTGTCACGCCCTGACCTTAGAGAGCCTTTTTATTTCTCTATTTGGTTAGGTCAGGGTGTGATTTGGGTGGGCATGCTATGTTTTCTGTTTCTTTGTTTTTGGCCGAGTGTGGTTCCCAATCAGAGGCAGCTGTCTATCGTTGTCTCTGATTGGGGATCATACTTAGGCAGCCCTTTTTCCCTCCTTCAGTTGTGGGATCTTGTCTTTTTGTGTTGCATGTGTTGCACTCCTAGCTTTAAGTTCGTTGAGTTGTTTATTGTTTTTGGTGGAACATTTAACATTAAAGAAAATGTACGCCTACCACGCTGCACCTTGGTCTTCATTTAACGACGGACGTAACAAGACCCATATCCATCCTGCCCTGCCTTTCTATAATCTTTGAAAGACAAGTTAACAAACAGATCACCGACCATTTCGAATCCCACCGTACCTTCTCCACAATGCAATCTGGTTTCCGAGCTGGTCATGGGTGCACCTCAGCCACGCTCAAGGTCCTAAACGATTGAATAACCGCCATCGATAAAAGACAGTACTGTGCAGCCGTCTTCATTGACCTGGGCAAGGCTTTCGACTCTGTCAATCACCGCATTCTTATCAGCAGACTCAATAGCTTTGGTTTCTCAAATGACTGCCTCGCCTGGTTCACCAACTACTTCTCTGATAGAGTTCAGTGTGTCAAATCGGAGGGCCTGTTGTCCGGACCTCGGGCAGTCTCTATGGGGTGCCACAGGGTTCAATTCTCGGGCTGACTCTTTTCTCTGTATATCAATGATGTTGCTCTTGCTGCTGGTGATTCTCTGATCCACCTCTAAGCAGACGACACCATTCTGTATATATCTGGCCCTTCTTTGGACACTGTGCTAACAAACCTCCAAACGAGCTTCAATGCCATACAACTCTCCTTCCGTGGCCTCCAACTGCCTTTAAATGCTAGTAAAACTAAGTGCATGCTCTTCAACCGATTGCTGCCCGCACCCTCCTGCCCGACTAGCATCACTACTCTGGACGGTTCTAACTTAGAATATGTGGACAACTACAAATACCTAGGTGTCTGGTTAGACTGTAAACTCTCCTTCCAGACTCACATTAAGCATCTCCAATCCAAAATTAAATCTAGAACCGATTTCCTATTTCGCAACAAAGCCTCCTTCACTCATGCTGCCAAACATACCCTCGTAAAACTGACTATCCTACCGATCCTTTGACTTTGGCGATGTAATTTACAAAATAGCCTCCAACACTCTACTAGGCAAACTAGATGTAGTCAGTGCCATCCGTTTTGTCACCAAAGCCCCATATACTACCAACCACTGCGACCTGTATGCTCTCGTTGGCTGGCCCTCACTACATATTCGTCGCCAAACCCATTGGCTCCAAAGACTTGTCATCTACAAGTCTTTGCTAGGTAAAGCCTCGCCTAATCTCAGCTCACTGGTCACCATAGCAACACCCACACGTAGCACGCACTCCAGCAGATATATTTCATTGGTCATCCCCAAAGCCAACACTTACTTTGGCTGCCTTTCCTTCCAGTTCTCTGCTGCCAATGACTGGAACGAATTGCAAAAAAATCACTGAAGCTGGAGTCTTATATCTCCCTCTAACTTTACGCATCAGCTGTCAGAGATGCTTACCGATCACTGTACCTGTACACAGCCAATCTGTAAATAGCACACCCAACAACCTCATCCCCATATTGTTACTTATCCTCTTGTTATTTTGCACCCCAGTATCTCTACTTGCACATCATCATCTGCACATCTATCACTCCAGTGTTAATGCTAAATTGTAATTATTTCAACTCTATGGCCTATTTATTATTGCCTTACCTCCCTGCTCTTCTACATTTGCACACACTGTACATAGATTTTTCTATTGTGTTATTGACTGTACATTTGTTTGTGTAACTCTGTGTTGTTTGTGTCGCACTGCTTTGCTCTCTTGGCCAGGTCGCAGTTGTAAATGAGAACTAATTCTCAACTGGCCTATCTGGTTAAATAAAGGTGAATATATATATATATATATATGTGTGTGTGTGTAACTCATGTTATGTGTAAACGGCAGATTTCAGAAATAAAGTTGATTTGATGGCAGTGGTAAGGCTTTAATCCATTTGAACTATTATCTGAGATTAGAATGTGCCGGCTGGAAAGGGTTAACTGAGCCCAAAGAAACATAAACAAGGGGGAAACTAACCTAATGTGGCGCCTCACAACCTTCCCAGCACGTAGCGCCTCACCACCTTCTCATCAACATCCACTCAGTATGAAAGAGGGCCTGTGGTGGTGAGCACCACTCCTTGTGTTCATTTGTCATTCCCTGAGAAGTCTCTTACACTCCATTTCTTCAGTTGGTGATAGTCTATGGGAGCTGTTTGGAGCTGTTTCAGCAAGCACACCAGTAGTTCAGAGGGACTTTTGTGGTCTTTGGGCATGTCTGGGCCTGGCAGCCTTCTGAGACCGTCAGCGTTAGTGATGGAGGGGCCCGGTCTGTACACCAACTCATATTGGTATTGCGCTAACATGAGGGCCTATCTTTCTCGTCTGGAGGCAGAAGGGTGTATGTTCTTCAGCTTACCCAGGAGCCCTAACAGGGATTTTTGGTCAATTTGGATGGTGAAGTGGCATCTGTACGCATACTGGTGAAATGTCTTCACTGCAAAAATCACAACCAAGGCCTCTCTCTCCAGTTGAGAATATCTCACTTTCAGGAGGAGATGAAGTGGGGCCAGTACAGAGGCCAGTTCAGGAAAAAAGCAACCATAGTAGTCAAACATCCCAAGCAGGCCCATAGCTCAGTCACATCTTTGGGTCCTGGGGCCTCTTTGATTACTCTCACTTTCTTGTCCAGAGGGGTTGAAGCCCAATGGCGGTGACTTTGTGCTCCAAGTACTCCACTTTGGGAGCCAGGAAAACACACTTTGATTTCTGGGTGTTTATTGTAACCACTTTGCAGGATTCTTCAGCCAGCACCACCTTTGTGAGACATCTGATGCTTGAAAAAGCATGTCCCACTAGATGCTTTGTGAATAGCTCCCCTATCCTTGGCAGTGGGTACTGCTCCAGTTTGGAAGGTACATTGGCGTTTAACTTGTAATCCTGATGCGGTGATTGTCAGGCCTCATTACTGGAACTATGGAGGCAGCCCACTCAGAGTAAGTGATTGGTTTATGTATTCCAGTGGTCCGTCCAGCTCTAGCTCGACCTTCTGCTGTCGTGCGAACTGCACTTGGCGGCCTTTGCAGAAGTGTGGTTGAATGGATGCGTCAACCTGAATTCGCACTTCAGCCTCTTTTAGTTTTCCAAGTTCGTCTTTGAAGACATTTGTGTGCCGGTTTATTGTGCTTGACAACTCGCTGTCTGAGACCTTGATGACTGTTTTGAACATTCTTTTCCAGTCCAGTTGTAACACTGTCATCCAATCTCTTCCCAGCAGATTGAAACCCTGACCTCGGACCACCAACATCTTCAGTCGTGTAGTTTGACCTTTGTACTGGACGTTGACCTACACTGCACCCTGCACCGGAATGCGCTCTCCTGTGTATGACCGAGGGCTCTTGTTTCAACTGAGGTGCTTTGGCTTTTAGGTCAGCAGAAATGTTCTCCAAAAACAGTACAGGAAGCCCCTGTGAGCACCTCAAACACGACTGGGCAGTTACCCATCTCCACTGTAGTCCACAGGGGACTTGGGGGTTCTCTATAGATCCTCTCTGGAGCAGGCGTGTCGCTAGCGACCCACCTTGACAACATCCTGTGAAATTGCAGAGCGCCAAATTCAAAATGCAGAAATAGTCACAATAAACATTCATAAAAATACAAGTGTTATACATCGGCTTAAAGATTAACTTCTTGTTAACCTCTCTTGGGTAGGGGGCAGTATTTTCACATCCGGATGAAAATCGTGCCCAGAGTAAACTGCCTGCTACTCAGGCCCAGATCCTAGAATATGCATAGTATTAGTATATTTGGATAGAAAACACTCTGAAGTTTCTAAAACTTTTTGAATGATGTCTGTGAGTATAACAGAACTCATATGGCAGGCAAAAACCTGAGAAGAAATCCAACCAGGGAGTGGGAAATCTGAGGTTTGTAGGTTTTCAACTCTTTGCTTATCCAAGATACAGTGGACATGTTGCTAAGGCTTCCACTAAGGCTTCCACTAGATGTCAACAGTCTTTAGAACCTTGTTTGATGCTTCTACTGTGAAGTGGGGGCGAATGAGAGGGGATTGAGTAAGGTCTCTCCCAGAGTGCCATGAGCTGACCATGCGCGTTCATGTGAGAGGTAGCTTGAGGTCCATTGCATTTCTGAAGACAAAGGAATTCTCCAGTTGGAACATTATTGAAGATTTATGTTAAAAACATCCTAGAGATTGATTCTATACTTCGTTTGACATGTTTCTACGGACTGTAGTATAACTTTTTGGACTTTTCGCTGGACTTGCACGCGCATCGTGAGTTTAGATTGTGTACTGAACGCRCGAACAACAAGGAGGAATTTGAACATAAATGATGTACATTATCGAACAAAACAAACATTTATTGTGGAACTGGGATTCCTGGGAGTGCATTMTGATGAAGATCATCAAAGGTAAGTGAATATTTATAATGCTATTTCTGACTTCTGTTGACTCCAACATGGCGGATAACTCTTTGTGTTGATTTGTCGTCTGAGCGCCGTACTCAGAATATTGCAAGGGGTGCTTTTTACGTAAAGTTTTTTTGAAATCTGACAACGGTTGCAGTAAGGAGAAGTGGATCTAAAATTCCATGTATAACACTTGTATTTATCAACATTTATGATGACTATTTCTGTAAATTGATGTGGCTCTCTGCAAAATCTCCGGATGTTTTGGAACTACTGAACATAATGCGCCAATGTAAACTGATATTTTTGGATATAAATATGAACTTTACCGAACAAAACATACATGTATTGTGTAACATGAAGTCCTATGAGTGTCATCTGATGAAGATCATCAAAGGTTAGTGATTAATTTTATCTATATTCTGCTTTTTGTGACTCCTCTCTTTGGCTGGAAAAATGGCTGTGTTTTTCTGTGACTTGGCTCTGACCTAACATAATCGTTTGGTTTGCTTTCGTCGTAAAGCCTTTTTGAAATCGGACACTGTGGCTGGATTTACAACAAATGTATCTTTAAAATGGTGTAAAATACATGTATGTTTGAGGAATCTGTTGACGAGGTGAGACGCTACCCTAGAGAGGTTAATCCAGCCTCTTTGTCAGATTTCAAAAAGGCTTTACGGCGAAAGAATACCATGCGATTATCTGAGGACAGTGCCCCGCTTACAAAAGCATACAAACATTTTCTAACTAAGTAGAGGAGTCACGAAAGTCAGAAATAGCGATAAAATGAATCACTTACCTTTGAAGATCTTCATCTAATTGCAGTAACAAGTCCAAGCTACACAATAAATATTTGTTTTGTTCGAAAAAGTCCCTCTTTATATCCCAAAAACTCAGTTTTGTTGGAGCGTTTTGTATAGTAATCCACTGGCTCAAAGGCGGTCAAAACATGCAGACGAATAAATCCTAATAGTACCGGTAAAGTTTGTCAAAACATTTCAAACTATGCTTATAATTAATCCTCAGGTTGTCAATTGTCTAAATACTCGATAATATTTCAACCGGACAATAGCGTATTCAATAGATAGGAAAAAGAACGAAGGGCGCGCAAACCAGCACTGCATGCTTCTACAGTCCCCTGACAGAAAGGTCTCATTCTTCTTCATTTTTCAGAAAACAAGCCTGAAACAATGTCTAAAGACTGTTGACATCTAGTGGAAGCCATAGGAACTGCAATCTGGATCCTAACCCATTAGATACTCAATAGGCATTCAATTGAAAACCACCCACATCAAAAGAAATCCCACTTCCTGGATGGATTTCCCTCAGGTCTTCGCCTGCCATATCAGTTCTGTTATACTCACAGACATTACTTTAACAGTTTTGGAAACTTTAGAGTGTTTTCTATCTAAATCTACCTATTATATGCATACCCTAGCTTCTGAGCCTGAGTGACAGACAGTTTACTTTGGACACGCTTGTCATCCAGACCTTCAAAATATTGCCCCCAAGAACTGATATGACAGGCGAAAACTGGCCCAGAGCCAGTTGCAGGCATAAGCGACATAAGCGGTCGCTTATGACCCCTTGGATGCTAGGGGACCCCTGACCCCCCCAAAATAAATATATTCAGTACCAGTCAAAAGTTTGACACGCCTCCTCATTCCAGGGTTGTTCTTTATTTTAACTATTTTTTACAATGTGGAATAATAGTGAAGATTTCAAAACTATGAAATAACATATATGGAATCATGTAGTAACCCAAAAAGTGTTAAACAAATCAAAATATATTTTATACTTGAGATTCCTCAAAGTAGCCACCCTTTGCCTTGATGACAGCTTTGCACACTCTTGGTATTCTCCCAACCATCTTCATGAGGTAGTCAACTGGAATGCATTTCAATTAACAGGTGTGCATTGTTGAAAGTTAATTTGTGGTATTTTTTTCCTTCTTAGTGCGTTTGAGACAATCAGTTGTGTTGTGACAAGGTAGGGGTGGTATACAGAAGATAGCCCTATTTGGTAAAAGACTAAGTCCATATTATGGCAAGAACAGCTCAAATAAGCAAAGAGAAACGACAGTCCATCATTACTTTAAGACAATGCGTAAAATCAAGAACTTTGAAAGTTTCTTCAAGTGCAGTCGCAAAAACCCTCATGTGCTATGATAAATCTGGCTCTCATGAGGACTGCCATAGTAAAGGAAGACACATCTCAACATCCACTGTTCAGAGGAGACTGCGTGAATCAGGCCTTCATGGTTGAATTGCTGCAAAGAAACCACAAATAAAAGGACACCAATAATAAGAAGAGACTTTCTTGGGCCAAGAAACACAAGCAATGGACATTAGACCGGTGGAAATATTTCCTTTTGTCTGATGAGTCAAAATTTGAGATTTTTGTTTCCAACCGCCGTGTCTTTGTGAGACGCAGAGTAGGTGAACAGATGATCTCTGCATGTGTGGATCTCACTGTGAAGCATGGAGGAGGTGTGATGGTGCTTTACTGGTGACACTGTCTGCAGCGATCCACCATCCCATCTGGTTTGCGCGTAGTGGAACTATCATTTGTTTTTCCAACAGGACAATGACCCAACACACCTTCAGGCTGTGTAAGGGCTATTTGACCAATAAGGAGAGTGATGGAGTGCTGCATCACATGACCTGGCTTCCACAATCACCCGACCTCAACCGAAATTGAGATGGTTTGGGATGAGTTGGGCGCAGAGTGAAGGAAAAGCAGCCAACAAGTGCTCAGCTTATGTGGGAACTCCTTCAAAACTGTTGGAAAAGCATTCCAGGTGAAT
This sequence comes from Salvelinus sp. IW2-2015, assembly GCF_002910315.2. NCBI lineage: Eukaryota > Metazoa > Chordata > Actinopteri > Salmoniformes > Salmonidae > Salvelinus > Salvelinus sp. IW2-2015. The sequence goes on along the minus strand of NC_036868.1, from coordinate 23,829,416 downwards.
CTGGTTGAGAGAATGCCAAGAGTGTGTCATCAAGGTCAAGGGTGGCATCTTTGAAGTATCTAAATTAAAAAAATATTTTGATTTGTTTAACACTTTTTGGGTTACTACATGATTCCATATGTGTTATTTCATAGTTTTGATGTCTTCACTATTATTCTACAATGTAGAAAATAGTAAAAATAAAGAAAAACCCTTGAATGAGTAGGTGTGTCCAAACTTTTGACTGGTACTGAATATATTTATTTTGAGGGGTCAGGGGTCCCCCAGTGTAGCGCGTTATATAGTACGTTATATAGAGAGTGTTACGTATAGCCTACATGATGACATTTTGATTTGTCAAATGGCAACCAAGCTTTGATTAGCATGTCACCAGAATAAGGCCTTCAATATTTATTGGAAAGGAGCATCAAACTCATCCCCTTGCACTTTCACCACCCTGTGAAGTTCATCATACATGTACTTAGTCTGTAGTCTAATAAACTGCATGCTTTTCTGATGAGTTGTAGTGGGAAGATCACACAACATGTCATCGTGTGACTCCAAGTTCACTTCAATATGATGGTTATTATATCAATATTTGCGCATAAAATTGTTTACACTGGCATTTCTCGCAATATTAATTTTACTGACACAAAAAGATCCTACCTTGTCTAGTGTATTTTGTTTTGTCAACATTTGGAAAGTTGACCAAAATTTTTTCTGTTTCAATTAAGTCTGTCATTAAAAAAATGTATCCGACATGTACTTACTTCACTTGCATAAAAAGGTTGGATGGTCTCCTGAGTGGCGCAGCTGTCTAAGGCACTGCTTTGCAGTGCTAGAGGCGTCACTCCAGATCCGGGTTAGATCCTGGGCTGTGTTGCATCCGGCCATGACAACGCACAATTGTCCCAGCGTCGTTCGTGTTAGGGGACGGTTTGGCCGGCTGGGATGTTCTTGTCTCATCACGCTCTAGCAACTCCTTGTAGCGGCCGGGCACATGCACGCTGACTTTAGTCGCCAGCTGTATGGTGTTTCCTCATGCACATTGGTATGGCTGGCTTCCRGGTTAAGCGGGCAGTGTGTCAATAAGCAGTGCGGCTTGGTGGGGTTGTGTTTCGRGGGACACATGGCTCTCGACCTTAGCCTCTCCCGAGCCCGTATGGGAGATGCAGTGATGGAATAAGACTAACTACCAATTGGATATTACGAAATTGGGGAGAAAAAGGGAGAAAAAGTAATAAACAACAAAAAATAATAAAAAAATAACAAAAGAAAGGTTGGATGGAAACTTGATTAGTGACATTCCCTCAATTACCCATGTCAGCTAACAATTTTTAGATTGGTAATTATTCTAGCCAGCTATCTAAACTTATACCAACCGGGCACACAGGGCACGTGCCCAGGGGCCCTGACCTCCAGGGGCCCCCCATTTGATATTGTTGGTCATTCTCACTCAGATATCATACTAACATGGCATAAGATATTACAAAATGTGTTGAAATGCAGGAAATTAGCTTAAAAACAGAAAAAAAATTATCCACACCATGGTGGAGGAAAATTTACTTTAAAACCAAAATCTTTCTTTAACCAAAAGAACAAGAGAGCTGAACCTTTGGTTCTGACTCTCAGGGAAAAGCGCCTCTACTCCTTGGCATTCAGTATCATGAATGGGAAGGCTCTGGAGCAAAAGACATTACGTTTCGAAAAGTTATTACTTTTCTTCAGACCCTTTCCGCAGCTTTAATTGGTAGAGCTGCTGTGATTTTCAAATTATGGATTGCGCTTGTAAAAATACATGAAGGAAACGTCCCAGCAATCACAGAGAAAAAGAGACGTCAAAATAACAAAATGTTTGGTTAAATCAAGCATCCAACGTGTTGGGTCATTCACGTAACCCAACAGTGCTGGGTATGTACTATAGTGACCCAGTGCTGGTTTACAGAACTGACCCAAACTGGGTCATCATTGACCCAGCATTTTTTTGAGTATAGGATGACAATTCCCCCATCCACATGGCATGAGTGGTCACTGAATGGTTTGATGATCATGAAAACGATGTAAACATATCTCAACCCAATTGAACACTTATGGGAGATTCAACAAAACACCATAGTATGTAATAACTTATGGAAGAATGGTGTCACATCCCTCCGATAGAGTTCCAGGCGCTTGAAGAATCTATGCCAAGGTGCATTGAAGCTGTTCTGGCTTGTGGAGGCCCAACGCACTATTAAGACACTTTGTTGGTGTTTCCTTTATTTTGGCAGTTATCTGTATCTCGGTAATAAGGTAGCTACATGTCTAGATTGTATTGTATCTCTTGGGATACAATGGTCCTAATTTATGTATGTTGTGTGTGTGTTTGTGCATATGCATGCGTGCGTGCGTGCATACATGTGTACATATGAGCTTGTGTCTCGGAATCGAAAATGTTTAAAGCACAGTTGTCAAACCTATTCCTCAGAATGTTTTCGCTCCTTCCTTGTAATTGATTGACGAATTAAGGGTGCTAATTAGTAAGGAACTCCCCACACCTGGTTGTCTAGGGCTTAATTGAAAGTAAAAACCAAAAACCTGCAGACACTAGGCCCTCCATGGAATGAGTTTGGCACCCCTGGTTTAAAGGGTAATTCTCAACCCCAATTTCAGCCTTTCCCGAACCCTTTCAAATTTAAAAGAAAAAATAATTCAGGTGAGAAGTTGTAGATGGGGGGAATTGCTCATAAATATTTATTTTGGAAGTGGGTTAACAAAAATACAAACGCATAATGCAACAATTTCTAAGATTTTGAGGAAATCAGTCAATTGAAATAAATTCTTTAGGCCCTACTCTATGGATTGCACTTGACWGGGAATACAGATACGCATACGCTGGTCACAAATACCTTAAAAGAAATGGACCTCACAATGGGCCTCAGGATCTCATCACGATATTTCTGTGCAGTCAAATTGCCATCTGTTCACAACATTGACATCAGCAAACTGCTCGCCCACACGACGCCATGCACGTGGTCTGCCATTTGCATGCTCCCTGAAAACTTGAGGCATCTGTTGCCTGTTGTGTGCTGTGTGACAAAACTGCACATTTTAGAGTGGCCTTTTTTGTTCCCAACATAAGGTGCACCTGTGTAATGATCATGCTGTTTAATCAGGTTCTTGATATGTCACACCTGTCAAGTGGATGGATTATCTAGGCAAAGGAGAAATGCTCACTAACAGGGATGTTAACAAATGTGTGCACAGCATTTTAGAGAAAAATACTTTTTGTGCATATGGAACATTTCTGGGATCTTTCATTTCAGCTCATGAAACATGGGACCAACACTTTACATGTTGCGTTTAGATTTGTGTTCACTGTAGTTGTACCTTATCCCAACACTTTCTCAATAAAGCATGCTTACCAGAAGTCCACTGGTACGCTCTGATAATACACTTATCCGCATCACTACCGAATATGGCTCTGGACAGTAGTAAGGTGCCAAGTTCCTGACATCTATTGACTCTTGTGGGGTAAATTTGAAATCCCCATGGGGCGCCCCAAAAATCTTTGAAATGTGGACTCACATTTATTGAAGTATTGTCTTGGGAAGAAAAAAAGGGCAATCATCACTTTGAAGATGAAGATTAGGGGGTCAATTCAATCCAACCTGCATTGCAGTATTTACTTAGTAGCACTTTTTCCAATGGTCAAATGAACTACAGATTTATCTTGGGTACTGTATACAAATTTACAACTACTACCAGGACGACCTCTCTCACAGGTACACTTTCACTTTTCAGAATTAGAAGTGTATGGCCACGGCATGAATGTTGTAAATAAAGGATTTGAAGAAAAAAGGTACAGTATCTGACCAATGTGGATTTGGAACTCACCACCATTGAACTATAAGCCAACTGGCTTTGCAACTGTCAAATCAATCACAGCAGGTGAGAAAAAATATAGCAAGTTCACATGACAACTATTGCCATCTATTTCTTGTAGCTACGAATATAATCCTATAATCCTCATAGCCTACATGGTTTTTCTTCTTTTGCCAAATAAGGCGCACTGTCACCTGCTTTTATCGTAAGCCTTGAAGTGGTACCACCCAGCACATCCAGAAAAATAAGTGTATTTCATACCGAAAAACTCCCTTTGTGATGACATAGATGCACAAACTGTCAAAATGAAGACCAGAATTTACGTTTCACTATAACTCAGCCTAAAACATCTGGTTTTCAATTAAACATGTTTTTTTTCTCATGAAAGTTACTCTTTAAGTGCTTTCAGCGGGGAGTGCTAAAGAAAAATCATCTCAACCATTCATTTTTAATGGACCAAGGTTTATTTTCGGGAACTCTCAAATATGTACTTAGCCTCATGTTCTACAGAGGAAATGGGAAAAATGACCCGTAATTTAAAAAAGGAACCGTAACGGTATTGACAATATATTTGAGGGACATCTTTAGTAGCTGGGTTGTTTGGGTTTCCGTCAAAAGTTAATTCCTCCATGGGAATCTTTACGGTTGAGTAAAATCAGGTCTCCCACCATCCTCTCATTGAAGTCGTATCTGATGCATTTATCTGTATTTATATTTCCGTCTGTTGGCCTGCTTGCATGCCTGCACACACACACACACACACACACACACACACACACACACACACACACACACACACACACAAAGCTGTGTTTTCTTACACCAGGCTGAAATTATGCGTTAACCTGACAGATATGAGGGAATATATGCACGTCGTATCTCCACTACAGAGGTCCCTTGGTGTAACAGTGTAAAGGCATTTAGACAAACAAATAGTCTCTATGTCTGATGTGTTTTTATGCTTTTCTCTAAGGCTTTGCATGAAATAAATCATGCATTTAGTCATGTGCATTGTGTAACACTTGTATGTTAATGTTATTGTGTAAATACTTTGGGACTAATTATTCAAACGTAAGCCACTACATTAACTGGACATGCTAAAATTCTTAAATCTACACTTCTCGAACGGGATTAGATATTGGATTATTATAAAATGTGAGTAAAAGTTTCCAAACTCCAACCATATTTATGTCAATGTTACAGCTCAGCCAAAATGGCTACAGTCGTCCCCTGTCATAAATAGAAGCTATTTACGACCACTCATTACAAAGCAGCCTTCATTTAGGCCATAAATATATATATATACATATACAGTATACTCTCCAGTTTCCACTTTTATTAAAAATCCACAGAATTAATGTCCTGGAAAATACAGTCGCAATAAAATTGTTGGTGAGGGCTTGGTGACGGAGAAAAAATGGCCACTCTGCTAGAATCAGCACAATTAACCTCCAGTTCGAACATCCTGTTTTAACATCCTGTTTTAATTCATTACCACCTCCAACACCATAATGTGCATCTGTTCAGCAAATGTTCATTTAGGGAGAACAGAGCTGAGCACTTCAGGCAGACAGCTTAAGCTCAAAATGGTGGAGAAAATGACAGATAGTCACTGCAATCTGGTCATACTAGACAAGTCTGACCAAAAATGTGTTTTTAATCAGTAATCTTTGCCCAGCCCTTAATCTTATACCCTCATTTAAGATACAATCTGACTTGCTTATCATGTCCTGATGATATTGCAACTATTATCCATTCCTGAATGACCATGTAGTAACTTCTCTGGTCAGAGTCAGATCATCGGACTATCAATGTTTTATAGGTGATACTGGATGGCAAGCTAGCTCAGGGATTGAGTGACTGCTGAGGCATATGAAATGACTCTCACCCTGACAGACCGACACATGACACCAGTCTCACTACTGGCAGTAACACACTGACTCAGTGTGCTCTAGCACTGACATCTCTGTCCCAGATAGTCAACATGCACATTGTCTTAGACATCCCACATACTTTGTATACCAACATGGGTGAGAACAGTGGCGCAAGAGTGAAGCCCAGAGTCATGGCAGACAGAGAGGCGTCGTGGTATCACAAGACAATGGCTAGATTGATATTATCAGGAGAACAGTGACCCGTGACATCTATGTCCTGGCATGATAGAGTGATAGGTCATGGGTTGTGGTTGTGGCTGGTACCAAATAAAAGCATGCAGGGGGCATCACAATTATCAAAATCGGCCACCTCTTCTCATCTACCTACCCTCACCTGAGGAGAGAAGAGAATAGAAAGAAGAGAGCAGAGCAGAGGGCAGGAAGCCATTTTAGACTATTGACATCATGAACCCACAACATCCTCACCGGGATGAAACAGGGACTTTCCTGTTGGTGTCATATCCCTGAGGAGAACAAGCCACTGTTCCTGTTGATGTTAGGATGTCAGAGTCAGCCCCATCTGTTAGTGCTCTCATACACAGACAGACATAACCTCTAGCCTAGGAGAAATATCCTGAGCAGACTGTCAAACTCACTGACCACACCTTTATCCTCTCTCTGATGTCCCCCAAGTCTACCTCACATCTCATCACATAGGCTATACTATCAATCCAGATCATACATTGGGAGCGCCCTGAAGTCGAGCTGTGTTCATGTCTCAAAGCATTTATTCAGTTTTTCCGTTCAATCTCCGTCCTATTGATTCCCTGAAGGATTTAAAAAATACACACCAGATAATTCTAGCACAATTGTTCAAAATACACACCTCAAATTTGCTAAAGTATTCAATAGGCAAATGATTTGTTGAAAGGTTAACTCATAGCTAGCTGTACCTGTTTTGTTCTCCAACCTTGAATGCAAGTATTCATTTGTTTAATCTAGCTTATTTAGCATTGGCAATGTGCTAGCTTGCTAAACTATTAAAATGTACTTCTTATTTCTTGGCTGCGTTACCTGACTGACCGTAAATGACTGTATTCCCACAAAGTTGTCCCAATTACCGCGAGAAATCACTAGATCACAGTCAAAACAGGAAGCAAATTTGAATCTGTGTATTAACAAAATATATATTAATTCAAGGAGAACAAGATGTACTGCTAGTTTCGCAGTCCAGCTTAAACCTATCATTTGTTTGACTTTTTTGGACTTTGGTTCCATAACTCCAGGCCATCTCAATCAAAGTCAGCTAAAGTATTTGAAGGGATAAAAAGTTGTATTTGAACTTGTCTCCCGCTATCCTCTCATATATCTGCTTTCGGAAAGTATTCAGGGGCGGCAGGTAGCCTAGTGGTTAGAGCGTTGGATTAGTAAACGACAGGTTGCAAGATCAAATTCCCGAGCTGACAAGGTAGAAATCTGTCATTCTGCAACTGAACATGGCAGTTAACCCACTGTTCCAAGGCCGTCATTGAAAATAAGAATTTGTTTTTAACTGACTTTCCTAGTTAAATAAAATATCAAATAAAAGACCCCTTCAATTTTTCCACATTTTTGCTAAAATATTACAAATAAGATACAGAAACACTTTATTTACATAAGTATTCAGACCCTTTGCTATGCGTCTCAAAATTGAGCTCAGGTGCATCCTGTTTCCATTGATCATCCTTGAGATGCTTCTATAACTTGATTACCTGTGGTAAATTCAATTGATTGGACATGATTTGGAAAGGCACACACCTGGCTATATAATGTCCCACAGTTGACAGTGGATGTCAGAGCACGCCATGAGGTCAAAGGAATTGTCCATAGAGCTCAGAGACTGGATTGTTTTGAGGCACAGATCTGGGGAAGGGTACCAAAACATTTCTGCAGCATTGAAGGTTCCCAAGAACACAGTGGCTTCCATCATTCTTAAATGGAAGATGTTTGGAACCACCCAGAGTCTTCCTGGGCAATCGGGGAAGAAGGCCCTTGGTCAGGGAGGTGACCAAGAACCCGATGGTCACTCTGACAGAGCTCCAGAGTTCCTCTGTGGAGATGGGAGAAACTTCCAGAAGGACAACCATCTCTTCAGCACTCCACCAATCAGGCCTTTATGGTAGAGTGGCCAGACGGAAGCCACTCTTCAGTAAATGACACATGACAGCCCACTTGGAGTTTGCCAAAAGGCACCTAAAGGACTCTCAGATCATGAGAAACAATTTTTTCTGGTCTGATGGAACCAAGATTATTTGACGTGAATGCCCAGCATCACGTCTGGAGGAAACCTGGCACCATCCCWACGTTTAAGCATGGTTGTGGCTGTAGGGTTGTTTTTCAGCGGAAGGGACTGGGAGACTAGTCAGGATGGAGGGAGGCGTTATAACTTTGCAAAAACTTCTAAAATCCTGAGGGGGAAAAACGATTTAATCCATGTTAAAATAAGGCTGTAATGTAAGGCTGAATACTACTCTAGGCCTGCTTGCTTGCAACCACACTCACACACACACACACCTGCCCGTGAAACAATATATTCATGCTTGGGGATTTGAAACCCCCTCCAGTAGTTACTTGTAGTTACGTACCTGGCCTAAGCTGTATATTCTGTGTCAGAAGAAAGCTGCAATATCTGAAAGTGCTCCTGGGTGGGTGATGAAAAACAAGGTTACCTAAGCTGTAAATAAGCAGCAGAGAGAAAAACTCATGCTGTAATGTAAACGTCAGTTCTAAATTCACACTCTAAAACTTTAGGAAATATTAAATAAACCCGATATATTGCAGGGCCATTTCCACGGGCATAAAAAAGAGAATTGGGGGTCCTAAATCACACTGCTGTTGATGATTATCCCTGGGCCACTTTGATTAACATGGTCTGATTTAAGGCAGTGCATGTATGTGTGTATATGTGTATACTGTATGTGTATGTGTATGTGTATGTGTATGTGTATGTGTATGCATGTGTGTTTGTGTGGGGGGGACATAAAATCACTATAGAGAAGAAATAGAAGTCTGAACAGCCTGGCTGGCAGGTGGGGTGGGGATGTGTTTGTTCCCAATTTGAGTCGGTCGGTGGCCTTGTTGTTCTGTTTGTTCAGAGGAAATGAGACTCAGTACTCAGATGGGGGGCCAGCCAGTTAAGTCCTCAGGGGACCCCATATCGCCAGGTCCTGGGGGATGAGGTGGGGCAGTGTATGTGTTAGTGGGTGCCTGTGCGTGTGTGTGGCGGTGGGAGGGCTAGTTGACTCCTGGTGTTGACACTGGCCCGGTGACAGTCTAAACACTCTCCTGCTGGGGTGGAGTCCCACCGTGGGTCCCTCCACTGAGATGAATATTAATAATTCTAGGCGATCTTAATCTCTTCAGGCTGCAAGGAGGAGCTGCAGCCTGTTACCCTGGGATGAGCTGGAATTGCTTTCACATGAAAGGCCACAGAGAGGGAGACAGGCAGAGAGACGGAAAGGTAGCCAGGCCGGCAGACAGATTCCTCAGTGGTAAAAGTCAGTCCCAGAAGATTCTGAGTCAGGGGCCATTGTATAAGAAACATATTACTCTGAGAACACAGACAGACAGAACAGAGGCTTTGGCTATGAGGCTGTTTCTCTTGGACCCCGCTGCAACAGAGGGAATGGTTTATTCTCCGCGTTTGAAGTGTTCTTGCCAGCTAGGCGTCAACAATAAAATATTGTTTTGATGACAGCCTAAAGCGGCCATGCAATGCATGGATCTACGGGGTCCACCCATTGGGTCTCTGGCTCTGCTGCTTTCTTTCTTCTATTGAACTCCCACAGCAGTTAGGGATGTGCAAACGTGGAGGTAAACAGGGCTGCTGTGTGCAAATGGATATGTGTGTCTCCTACTGTCTGTCTGTGTGTGTGTGTGGTGTGTGTGTGGTGTGTGTGTGTGTGTGTGTGTGCGTGTGCATGTGCTTCTACCGCAGGGGAAATGGAGGGTAAAAGGTTAGGCTGAACTGATGCTCCCTGGGCTGTCACCCTCCTGTCCCTGCAGGGTGGTTTGATGGGTAATCTTCACAGCTACTCTCTCTCTCTCTTTCTATATGTGTCTGTCTCTCCCTCTTTCTCCCCACCTCTATCCCTCACTCTCTGTATTTCTCTCTATCTATAGGTAGAATTAGGAGACATGTTTGAAGTGGAAAATATACAGTAAGATAATGATGTGCTTGTGCACTGTTTAGGTTGACAGAACAAGAGGTCAATTACTTGTGCTTACATTTACAGCTGGTCCTCACGTAGCCTCAAAGGAGAATTGTTGAACATTTAACCCTCATCAGGAGGTCAAAAACCGCCTCAGCTCCTATGGTCATTATACATGACAAGCTAAACCTGAACAAGTTTAAACGGCCAAGTCCGATTTTAACAAGGTACCTACAGTATGTGCAGTTTTCTGAGTATAACTGCTAATGACCGTGGTAGTGCTACGCTCGCTATACAACAGAACATCACAGCTGTGTTTTCAAGTAAGTCTATTCAGGTCGAGGCTGAGGCAAGCTAGTAAAAAGTAATTTTAGTGTAACGGCTGTCGTCAGAATGAGACCAAAGCGCAGCGTGGAAAGTGTTCATGATCTTTATTGTCAAGAATCACTCAAACAAAAATAACGAATACGAAAGCGAACAGTTCCATCAGGCACAGATACTAAACGGAAAACAACACCCCACAAAACCCAAACGGAAAATGACAACTATTATATGATCCCCAATCAGAGACAACGATAGACAGCTGCCTCTGATTGGGAACCACACAAGGCAAAAACAACAAAGAAATAGAAAACAGATTCTCCCACCCGAGGCACACCCTGACCTAACCAAACAGAGAATAAATAAGGATCTCTAAGGTCAGGGCATGACATTTAGTGAACTATTGTTTTTAATCACGATTTATCACATAGTCTGAAAGCTTTCAAAATACACTGAAATCATTGAAAATACTGTATATAATCTATACAGCTAAAAACAACAATGCGATGGTAAAATAAGTTGACATTGACGAAAGAAAAAAGTCTGCCTCATCAATTTACCAGATTCTGCTAACTGTTATTTTGGATAAAATCAAGATGTAATTTTTCTTGTAAATTACAGCTCAATTTGAGCAAATTCATAATTTGCAATGATCGTTTCAAAATGTTTGGCTATTCAGAGAAGGTCAATGTCAACAAGTCCAAACTATCTAGTAGAAAATTAAAATTAAAATTCTAGGCCACCATTAGAAAATACATTTCATGGAGCCTTTAGGAACATCAATAATTCACTCGGATAAACACACATGCAGGTGTATTGTGTATCTCTATGGTAACAACTCTGATTGTTTGTTATTACACTTGCATGCTATTTGGTATCCGTGGGCAGATACAAAACTCAACCTTCAGTTTATATCTCTCTCAGTATCACTGCGTCTCCATTTCCCTTGTTTGTTTAAACCCCCCGAATACCTGCAATATATATTTCGAGTTTCGCAATTCGCACCTTAACCTTCGCAGCTAGTGGATTTGTACAAAATATTAATCCTAAATCATTTTAATCGTCAGCCCAGGCACTATTCCCTGGCATTTATCGAAACCCTCTCCAGAAGGACAGGGCCAACGGCAACCAGGAGAGATGTCGCACTTCTGGATCACCAGCATACCTTAACCCACCAAAACACAAATGCTCCCATAACTTTAGAGAACATTCCCTAACGTTTTCATAAGAATGTTCCAGTTACGTGCATGGACTGTTTCCACGAGACCATTCCTAAAATAGATCAAAATAGTATTTACCAAGAACGTTGTCACCATGTTCTCAGAGTATTCAATATGAATGTTTTAGACACCTTTTATGGGAACGTTGCAAGAACATTCATGTGTCCAATTTTCTGAGTGTTAGGAGAATATTCCATCAACATGCCACCAAACATACATTGAACATGCCATGTACTCAGAACATAAGATAGTAATGATCTAGACACGTTTCATGGCAACATTGCAAGACCATTTGTGTCGTTTTCTGTGGGTAAGGAGAATATTCCATCAACGTCACTCCAAACATACACAGGACATAATTTCCATGTACTCGGAATATAAAATATTAATGTTCTCAACACGTTTCATGCGAACATCTCAAGAACATTCATGTCTCCAGTTTTCTGTAGGTTAGGARAATGTTGTATTAATGTCAAATACACACAGAACATGGTTGCCATGTTCTTAGAAAATAAGATACAGTATATGGTATTGGGATTACTCAGAATATCACACATGCACATTTCCTATACGGGATACGGACTCATTCAACATCCTGAGATATGTGACATCCCATTTTTTCTCTTCATGTTGACAAATACTGACTGTAAACATCACATCGTGTTTCCTCAGCACAATCTATATACTAACATACATTGATTCCAGATATGCTTTTCTTGACTGAGATCCATATCAGGATCTTGATATATCAGAACAATTTCAGATGCTTATTAGAGTTTTGAGGACATGCTCAATAGTTTAACAAATATTAAATCAATATAATTGTTTTAGACACTAGCTAAAATTGTTATATTCCATCTGTATAAATGTGCGTGCAAACCACAAGCAAAAAGCACTGTTATTTAGATTAGATTAGAAACAATAATTCTGTATTTTCTGCAGTGGAGTCCAACTGTCATTTTTTTATTTGGGCATCACAAATGAGTGCGTAAGCTGTGCGTGGTCACAGTGACAACTGGAGAAACAAAGAGGTCAAAAGCTGTTCAGAAAATACCTCAAAAAAGTTAACGCTAAAGTGAGAAGCTAATTTGAGATTTTATTTATCTTAGTATCTATATAGAATCAAGAATGTTAGCTACATTGGCCAACAGCCAGTAGGGCTAGCTAGCTAGGTTTGATAAGGGGGTAAAATCTACGTGGTAGCCTAACCAATAAAATGTATTACTGGTTAATATAAGATAGCTAGCTAGCAACTTGGCTAGCTAGCTAGCTTATTCCAGTTAGTTTTCTTGTCATCAATTAAGCAGGTAGAGTAGCTATCTTGTGGTATGCTTATGTCAAATGACAATGTTTTCTTGCAATATCGCCACAATTTTGATTCACGATTTATGCAGTGACAGTTTGTAGTGGATCACAAACCAACACTACCACCAAGTTTGTACTGAACTGCGAGGCACCATCGCTGACGAAACAATCTGCACCCATTGCATCTATCGTCCATAGCAAACAGGGCAAGCAGGGGCATTCAAATCAAATATTATTGGTCACATACACATGGTTAGCAGATGTTATTGCGAGTGTAGCGAAAAGCTTACACTTCTAGTTCCGACAGTGCAACAATATCTAACAATTCCACAACAAATACCTAATACACACAAATCAAAGTAAAGAAATGGCATAGGAATATATTAATATAAATATATGGATGAGCAATTGCAGAGCGGCATAGGCTAAGATGCAATAGATAGTATAGAATACAGTATATACATATGAGATGAGTAATACGAGATATGTAAACGTTATTAAAGTGGCATTATTAAAGAGACTAGGGTTCCATTTATTAAAGTGGCCAATGATTTCAAGTCTGTATGTAGGCAGCAGCCTCTCTGTGCTAGTGATGGCTGTTTAACAGTCTGATGGCCTTGAGATAGAAGCTCTTTTTCAGTCTCTCGGTCCCAGCTTTTATGCACCTGTACTGACCTAGCCTTCTGGATGGTAGTGGGGTGAACAGACAGTGGCTCAGGTGGTTGTTGTCCTTGATGATCTTTTTTGCCTTCCTGTGACATCGGGTGCTGTAGGTGTCCTGGAGGGCAGGTAGTTTGCCACCGGTTATGCGTTGTGCAGACCGCAACACCCTCTGAAGAGCCCTGCGGTTGTGGGCGGTGCAGTTGCTCTCAATTGTGTATCTGTAAAAGTTTGTGAGGGTTTTAGGTGACAAGCCAAATTTCTTCAGCCTCCTGTGGTTGAAGAGACACTGTTGTCTGTGTGGGTGGAACGTTTCAGTTTGTCAGTGATGTGTACACAGAGAAACTTTCTACCTTCTCCGCTGCCGTCCCATTGATGTGGATAGGGGGGTGCTCCCTCTGCTGTTTCCTGAAGTCCACGATCATCTCCTTTGTTTTGTTGACGTTGAGGGAGAGGTTATTTTCCTGACACCACACTGTAGGCTGTCTCGTCATTGTTGGTCATCAAGCCTACTACTGTTGTGTCGTCTGCAAACTTTTTTTACTTTTTATAAATGTTTTATTGAATATTCGAAACATACAATATACCTGCAGTGAAGCCGCTCAACAACTACATCATACCAGTCATCCAACAGATTCTCATTTAGAGCGACACACAGAAGCATCCAGGGTCAATGCCCTGCTCTAGAGCACGTTGACCGATCTACCACCAGGCCAAAAAACGTGAACCCGAACCCTCCAAGATCCCCCCCACAGTTTCCCAATAGCTGTCCCTCAACCATTCGAGACCGCTCCCACAGTTCCACCAAGAATAAAAATAAATAAAAATAAATACTATTAATTTCTTTCCCCACCCCCAAGAACCCTCCAATGCACCAACAACCAAGAGAATGAACTAAAGAGAAAAAGGAAAAGACAACAGCAATGCAAAAAAATAAAACAAAATAATAAATTTAAAACAAAGGACACCAAGGACATGTAACGGTCTTTCTCCTCCTCTTCGCTTGAAGAGGAGGAGTAGGGATTGGACCAAAGTGCAGCGTGGTTATAGGACATAATGAATTTATTTAATGAAAAGACGAACACGAAAAACACTTGAGAATATACAAAACAACAAAACAACAAAACGACGTAGACAGACCTGAACTGGAAAACTTACATAAACACGCAGAACAGGAATAGAATACACAAACCAAAACAGTCCCGTGTGGCGCGACAAACACAGACACGGAAGACAATCACCCACAAACAAACAGTGAGAACATCCTACCTTAATATGGTTCTCAATCAGAGGAAATGTCAAACACCTGCCTCTAATTGAGAACCATATCAGGCAACCCATTAAACCAACATAGAAACACATAACATAGAATGCCCACCCCAACTTACGCCCTGACCAACTAAACACATACAAAAACAACAGAAAACAGGTCAGGAACGTGACAGGACAACTAAAATCATAACAGCAATGCCAACTGTATATGTTTGTGTGCATGTCTGGCACTATTACATGTATGTGTGTGTGTTCTTTTGAATGAGAGTGTGTGTATATGCATGTGTTCAAACACCTGCACAGCATCAGCCTCAGGCAAACCGACATTAGTTGTAAAAACACTGCCCCTCAGTGTCATTCAAATTTATTTGATTTTTTAAAACGTTTAAATTTGACCCTTATTCTATCTACAACACAGCAACTCCACTCCCACTTGTCTCCAATTCCACATCCCAACCCTCAGCTTCCCTCAGCCCATCCCATCTATCTCTGCTGGCCACCCACTTCGGGTTTCTACGCAACACGTATCTTTCAACTATGCTGTGACGTTTAACGTACAATTTCAATCTATCTAATCGAATAGAATCCACAGATTGCGAGTTGAAGATAATTTATTTTACTATGAGAATTAGTTTATTAGTGAAAGATTAGTGGAATCTGTGTGGGTAGCTGGACAGGTAGGATGACTGACAGTGAAGGTGAACAGGTGGTCACGTGTCAGGTGACAGAGGAATGGATGAGACTGAGGCAGGAATTCCTTTTAACTTCTTGTCACTATAGGGGGTGCTGTTTCAACTTCGACATTTATCGTTCCCAAATTAAACTGCCTCGTACTCAATTCTTGCTTGTACAATATGCATATTATTATTACTATTGGATAGAAAACAATCTCTAGTTTCTAAAACCGTTTGAATTATGTCTGTGGGTGAAACAGAACTCATTCTGCAGCGAAATTCATGACAGGAACTGCGAAGGTCTGAAAACGAGGCTCTGTTCTCAGATCAGTTTAAAGCTCTGTATGTATCCTATGGGTCGACATGAACTGCACCCGCCTTCCCCTGGATGTCAGTAACCAATGAGAATTGGAATGGAGTTTCTACGCAGATCTCAGACCTTATAAAGCCCCAAGGAACGGAGGGAGCTCTCTTTTTGGMSKTTCGTCATGACGCAAAGCAAGACCTCAGGATGGCATTTTGAAACGCTCAGTTATCGGCCTTAGATATATCCGTCTGTAATTTAATTCGATATAGGTGTTAGAAACATCATAACGAAGTTATTTTAAACCGAGTTATATCAGTTTATGCGAGTATATTGCGATTTTCGGAATTTCCTTAGTATTGCGTTTTGAACATTTGGGCATGTCTGCGCCACATAGCTATTGTTAGCTGCTAGTTCCAAAGTTGAAGAGGACGTTTTACAACCGAGCAACGATTCTTTTGGACAAAGGACAACTTGCCCAAGATTCTGATGGAAGCTCGTCCAAAAGTAAGAGCTATTTATGATGTTATTCCGTATTCATGTGGAAAAATGTAAAAGGATTTGTCCGCCATTAATGCGGCACTAGTCTGGCTGTAACGCACACTGTATGTCTAGTAACGTTAATTTTAAAAATCTAACACAGCGGTTGCATTAATAACTAATGCATCTTTCATTTGCTGTCCAACCTGTATTTTTTAGTCAAGTTTACGATTATTTATCGATTAGATTAGGTGCCTCTCCAAGATGRCGCCGGCCAGAATGCATGAAATGTTGTTACTGATCACATTGTATAACCACGATTTGTGCTGCTAAATATGCAAATTTTCGAACAACCTATATGCATTGTGTAATATGATGTTACAGGACTGTCATCTGATGAAGTWTATCAAGGTTAGTCAAATTATATATCTTTTGCTGGATTGTTACGATCGCTAACATTTRCTGCTGGTAAATGCGGTTGTGTTTCTGGCTATTGTGGTAAGCTAATATAATGCTATATTGTGTTTTCGCTGTAAAACACTTAAAAAATCTGACATATTGGCTGGATTCACAAGATGTTGGGCTTTCATTTGCTGTACGCTGTGTATTTTTCAGAAATGTTTTATGATGAGTAATTAGGTATTTGACGTTGGTCTCTGTAATTATTCTGCCTGCATCGACGCTATTTCAGATTGCAGCTGCAATGTAGAACTGTGATTTATACCTGAAATATGCAAATTTTTCTAACAAAACATATGCTATACAATAAATATGTTATCAGACTGTTGTTTTGTGAGGTAGTCGGATCTTTCCATGATGGAGAATGTTGTTCCTACATAGCGTAAAGCTGTTAGTACTCGTCGATTTCCCTCAGGATCTCCTTAGTATCCAGGGTGGCTCTTTACTGCAACCATTTGTTTTCGAAAAGATAACAATGAGTATTTCGCACGACGACGACAGGTGTCTGTAGTACAGACAGCTAGCACTCGCGGAATCTATGCAAAAAAAAGAAACACAAACTTGCAGTCCCAGCCGTAAAGGCTAACCACGTCGTGGAATCTTTAGCAGCAAAACTTTAGTTCTGATTAAAATCTATTTAATGAAAATGTTTTAATATAAACAACAAACTGAGTGTAGACAGTACAATGTTCTGTTGCGCGCTCTGATGACGTATCTCATGACATATCTGATGACGTCATCTGCAAACTTGATGAACAAGGGGTACAGAAGGTGCTGAGCACCCAGTGTTGAGGACCAGCGAAGTGGAGATGTTGTTTCCTACCTTCACCACCTAGGAGAGGCCCGGCAGGATGTCCAGGACTCAATTGCACAGGGCGGGGTTGAGACCCAGGGCCTTGAGCTTGGAGGGTACTATGGTTTTGAATGCTGAGCTATAGTCAATGAACAGCATTGTTTCAAAGGTATTCCTCTTGTCCAGATGGGATAGGGCAGTGTGCAGTGTGATGGTGATTGCATCGTCTATGGACCTATTGGGGCGGTAAGAAATTGAAGTGGGTCTAAGGCAACAGGTAAGGTGGAGGTGAAATGATCCTTCACTAGTCTCTCAAAGCACTTCATGATGACAGAGGTGATTGCTAAGCGGCGATAGTCATTTAGTTCCATTACCGTTGCATTCTTGGGTACAGGAACAATGGTGGCCATCTTGAAGCATTGGGGACAGCAGACGGGGATAGGGAGAGATTGAATATGTCCGTAAACACACCAGTCAGCTGGTCTGCGCATGCTCTGAGTACGCGGCTAGGCATGCCGTCTGAGCCGGCAGCCTTGCGATGTTTAACACGTTGAAATGTCTTACTCACGTCAGTGATGGAGAAGGAAAGCCCACAGTCCTTGGTAGTGGGCCGCGTCGGTGGAACTGTATTATCCTCGAAGTGGGCAAAGAAGGTGTTTAGTTTGTCTGGAAGCAAGACGTCGGTGTCCGTGACGTGGCTGGTTTTTCAATGTAGTCCGTCATTGTCTGTAGACCCTGCCACATACGTCTCGTGTCTGAGCTGTTGAATTGCAACTCCACTTTGTCTCTGTACTGACATTTTGCTTGTTTGATTGCCTTGTAGTGGGAATAACTACACTGTTTGTATTCAACCATCTTCCCAGTCACCTTTTCATGGTTAACTGCGGTGGTTTGCATTTTTAGTTTTGCGCGAATGCCGTCATCTATCCACGGTTTCTGGTTCGGGTAGCTTTTAATAGTCACTGTGGTTACAACATCTCTTATACACTTCCTTATAAACTCACTTACCGACTCAGTATATACCTTGATATTTTTCTCTGAGTCTACCCGGAACATATCCCAGTCCGCGTGATCAAAACAATCTTAAAGCATGGATTCCAATTGGTCAGACCAGCGTTGAATAGTCCTTAGCATGGATACTTCCTTTTTGAGTTTCTGCCTATAGGAAGGGAGGAGGAAAATGGCGTCGTGGTCAGACATACCAAAATGAGAGCGGTGGAGGGCCTTGTATGCATCATAGAAGTTAGAGTAACAATGGTCCTGTGTTTTTCCAGAGTGCTACAGTCGATGTGCTGATAGAATTTAGGTAGCCTTGTTTTCAAATTTGCTTTGTTAACTTCTCTGGGCTACGGATCCCTTTAGCGGGATCATTTTCCTAAACAACCGCTGAATTGCAGGGCACAAAATATATWAAAAATATTTATAATCATGCAATCACAAGTGAAATATACCAAAACACAGCTTAGCTTGTTGTTAATCCACCTATCGTGTCAGATTTTGAAAATATGCTTTACAGCTAAATAAATCCAAGCTTTTGTGAGTGTATCAATCAGTGCTAGAACAGTTAGCCCCAAATTAGCATGGTCACGAAAGTCAGAAAAGCAATAAAATGAATCGCCTACCTATGATAATCTTCGGAAGATTGCACTCACGAGACTCCCAGTTACACAATAAATGTTCTTATTGTTCGATAAATATTACTTTTATCACAAAAAAACGGCATTTGGGTTGCACGTTATGTTCAGAAAACTACAGCCTCGTTCCGGTCCTGAAAGGCAGAAGAAAATTCCCAAACATATCAGATTCAAAAATATTACTTAAAATATTTATAATCATGCAATCACAAGTGAAATATACCAAAACACAGCTTAGCGTTATGTTCAGAAAACCAAAGCCTCGTTCCGTTCGACAAAAATTCCAAAAAGTATCCGTAATGTTCGTAGAAACATGTCAAATGTTTTTTATAATCAATCCTCAGGTTGTTTTTAACAAACATAATCGATAATATTTCAACCGAACCGTAACCTATTAAATAMAAGAGAGAATGAAAATGGAGAGCTACCCCTCTCGCGCGCAGGAACTAATCAAAGGACACCTGACTACTTGTCACGCCCTGGCCTTAGTATTCTTTGTTTCCTTTATTATTTTAGTTAGGCCAGGGTGTGACATGGGGAATGTATGTGTTTTTGTATTGTCTAGGGTGGTTGTATGGTTTAGGGGGTTAAGTAGAGTAGATGGGTTTGTGTTTAGTGTAGGTGTCTAGCTGTGTCTATGGTTGCCTGAATGGTTCTCAATCAGAGACAGATGTCATTAATTGTCTCTGATTGGGAGCCATATTTAAGACAGCCATAGGCACTAGGTGAATGTGGGTAATTGTCTATGTTGTACGTTTGTAGCCTGTATGTGCACTTACGTCATTAGCGTCACAATTCGTTTGTTGTTTTGTTTCAGTTTGTTATAGTGTTTGTTGCGTGTTTTTTTCCTTTCTCTACAATAAAAGAGAATGTATTTTGCACACGCTGCGCCTTGGTCCACTTTCTCTCAGCAAGACGATCGTGACGGAATTACCCACCAAAGGACCAAGCAGCGTGTGAAACAGCAACAGGACCCACCTACACAGGATTCATGGACATGGGAGGAGATATTAGATGGAAAGGGACCTTGGGCACAACCGGGAGAATATCGCCTCCCTCGTGAAGAGCTGGAGGCAGCTAAAGCCGAGAGGAGGCGATATGAGGAGGCAGCACGGAAGCAAGGCTGGAAGCCCGTGAGTACAACCCAAAAATGTATTGGGGGGGGCGCTGAAAGGGAGTGTGGCGAAGTCAGGTAGGAGACCTGCGCATACTCCCTGTACTTACCGTGGAGAGCGAGAGTACGGGCAGACACCGTGTTACGCAGTAGAGCGCATGGTGTCTCCTGTACGTGTTCATAGCCCGGTGCGGGTTATTCCACCTCCCCGCACTGGTAGGGCTAGATTGAGGATTGAGCCGGATGTCATGAAGCCGGCCCAACGCATCTGGCCACCAGTGCGTCTCCTCGGGCCGGCTTACATGGCACCAGCCTTACGCATGGTGTCCCCGGTTCGCCTACATAGCCCGGTGCGGGTTATTCCACCTCCCCGCATTGGTCGGGCGACAGGGAGCATGCAACCAGGTAAGGTTGGGCAGGCTCAGTGCTCAAGGGAGCCAGTACGCCTGCACGGTCCGGTATTTCCTGCGCCACCTCCCCGCCCCAGCCCAGTACCACCAGTGCCTACACCACGCACCAGGCTTCCAGTGCGTCTCCAGAGCCCTGTTCCTCCTCCACGCACTAGCCCTGTGGTGCGTGTCTCCAGCCCATTACCACCTGTGCCTACACCACGCACCAAGCCTCCTGTGCGTCTCCAGAGTCCTGTTGCGTCCTGTTGCTGCTCCCCGCACTAGCCCTGAGATGCGTGTCCCTAGCCCAGGTACCACCAGTTCCGGCGCCACGCACTAGGCCTAATGTGCGTCTCCAGGGTCCAGTATGCCCTGTTCCTTCTCCCCGCACTAGCCCTGAGATGCGTGTCCCCAGCCCGGTACCACCAGTTCCGGCACCACGCACCAGGCCGACAGTGCGCCTCAGCCGGCCAGAGTCATCCGTCTGCCCAGCGCGCCAATCTGAGCCATCCGTCTGCCCAGCGCCATCTGAGCCATCCGTCTGCCCAGCGCCATCTGAGCCATCCGTCTGCCCAGCGCCATCTGAGCTCCGCTGCCCAGCGCCATCTGAGCCATCCGTCTGCCCCGAGCCGTCCGTCTGTCCCGAGCCGTCAGAGCCGCCCGTCTGTTCCCAAGCCGTCAGAGCCGCCCGTCTGTCAGGAGCCGCTAGAGCCGCCCGTCTGTCAGAGCCGCTAGAGGCCCGTCTCAGAGCGCTACGCCAGTCAGCCAGGATCCGCTAGAGCCGCCAGTCAGCCAGGATCAGCCAACGCCCGCCAGACAGGATCAGCCAGAGCCGCCCGCCAACAGATCACCAGACCGGCCCGCCCAGACAGGATCAGCCAGAGCCGCCCGCCAGACAGGATCAGCCAGAGCGCCCGCCAGACAGGATCAGCCAGAGCCGCCCGCCAGACAGGATCAGCGAGGTCAGCAGCCAGAGCAGCCAGATCCGTCAGCCAGCCATGAGCAGCCAGATCCGTCAGCCAGCCATGAGCAAGCCAGATCCGTCAGCAGCCATGATCTGCCGTCTCTCAGTCCGGAGCTGCCGTCCCTCAGTCCGGAGCTGCCGTCCCTCAGTCCGAGTCGCTCGTCGGACTGCCGTCCTCGTCGGAGCTCGTCTCAGTCCGGACTTGCCGTCCTCAGTTCCGGAGCTGCCGTCCCTCAGTCCGGAGCTGCAGTCCCTCAGTCCGAGCTTGCCGTCCCTTCAGTCGGAGCTGCCGTCCCTCAGTCCGGAGCTGCCGTTCCCTCAGTCCAGGAGCTGCCGTCCCTCAGTCCGGAGCTGCCGTCCCCTCAGTCCGGGCTGCCGTCCCTCAGTCCGAGCTGCCGTCCCTCAGTCCGGAGGCTGCCGTCCCTCAGTCCGGAGCTGCCGCTCCCTCAGTCCGGAGCTGCCGTCCCTCAGTCCGGAGCTGCCCTTCCATCATGACTGCTCAGCATGAGCGCCCTCCAGTCATAGCTGCCTCCAGTCATGAGCTGCCTTCCAGTCCGGAGCTGCCTGTCCAGTCCGGAGCTACCCCTCAGTCCGGAGCTTACCTCAGTCCGGACTTACCCCTCAGTCCGGAGCTACCCCTCAGTCCGGAGCTACCCCTCAGTCCGGAAGCTTACCCCTCAGTCCGGAGCTACCCATCCGTCCGTGGCGCCCTCTGGGATGGTCCTTCAGTCCGGGACTTTGCTACAAGGGTCGCCGCTCCAGAGGCGCCACCAAAGCGGATTGACCAATGGTGGAGTGGGGGCCTCGTCCAAGCGCCCGAAGCCGCCGCCATGATGGGGGCCACCCCGGACCCTCCCCTTCTGTTTCAGGTTCTGCGGCCGGAGTCCGCACCTTCGGGGGGGGGGGGGGGTTACTGTCACGCCCTGGCCTTAGTATTCTTTGTTCCTTTATTATTTTAGTTAGGTCAGGGTGTGACATGGGGAATGTATGTGTTTTTGTATTGTCTAGGGTTAGGGCAGGGGTGTCAAACTCAATAGCCAATGGGCCAAAAATGTAAACCTGAACAAAGTCGCGGGCCAACATTGAACAAATGAACCTTTTAATATGGTTATTAAATATACCTCTACTTTCTGGCTCCTTTGAGTCATGTCCAGGTCCTTGTATTTGTCAATGGGGTTTCGTTCATAGTGTCGTCTAATGTTGTACTCCTTACTTACAGCCACGTTGACTCCACAAACAGACAAACAGGTTTGTCTTTTACTTATGTAAACAGAATATTCTGCCTCCCACTTGTCCAGAAAGCTCCTGTTTTCTGCCTTTTCTTTTCGCCATTTTTGGAAGGGATAGGCGCGCTGCACAGTTGTAGCGTCTATGTTTGCTATGACTACTGTCACAGAGGACGAGGGCGTTTCTGCGCGTCCTGTCCTGATTGGCGCGCGGAAAACAACAGCCAGAAGCATTATGGGATTATGTAGTATTAGCGGTGCAATGCGCTGTTATAATACCGGCGGGCCAGCTCTAGTTAGTAATGTTGGGTATTGTCTTCGCGGGCCAAATATAATTACCCAAATTTGGCCCGCGGGGCCAGAGTTTGACACCCATGGTTTAGTGGGGTTAAGCTACAGAGTAGATAGGTTTGTGTTTAGTGTAGGTGTCTAGCTGTGTCTATGGTGCCTGAATGGTTCTTCAATCAGAGACAGATGTCATTAATTGTCTCTGATTGGAGCCATATTTAAGACAGCACATAGACTAGGTTAATGTGGGTAATTGTCTATGTTGTACGTTTGTAGCCTGTGTGTGCACTTACGTCATTAGCGTCACGATTCGTTTGTTGTTTTGTTTGAGTTTGTTATAGTGTTTGTTGCGTGTTTTTTTTCCTTTCTCTACAATAAAAGAGAATGTATTTTGCACATGCTGCGCCTTGGTCCACTTTCTCTCAGCAAGACGATCGTGACACTACTTTTGAAAAATCTCGCTCATTTTTCAAAATAAAAGCCTGAAACTATGTCTAAAGCCTGGTCACAGCCTGAGGAAGCCATTGGAAAAGGAATATGGTTGATACCCCTTTAAATGGAAGAAAGACGGGCAAGGAAACACAGATAAAAATTWAAAAAATCACTTCCGGGTTAGATTTCCTCAGGTTTTCGCCTGCAGAATCAGTTTTGTTATACTCACAGACAATATTTTGACAGTTTTGGAAACTTTGGAGTGTTTACTATCCTAATCTGTAAATTATATGCATATTCTACGATCTGGACCCGAGAAATAGTCTGTTTACCTTAGGAACGTTATTTAAAAAAAAATAATAATAATCTGACCCCTAGCGTCAAGAGGTTTTAATATCCTCAGCTACAATAAATGCATCCTCAGGATACATGGTCTCCAGTTTGCATAAAGTCCAGTGAAGTTCCCTGAGAGCCGTCATGGTATTGGCTTGAGGGGGGATATACACGACTGTGACAATAACGGAAGAGAATACTCTTGGGAGGTAATACGGTCAGCATTTGATTGTGAATTCTAGGTCAGGTGAACAAAAGGACTTGAGTTCCTGTATGTTGTTACAATTAAACCATGAGTCATTAATCATGTAACATACACCCCTGCACTTTTTCTTCCCGAAGAGATGTTTATTCCTGTCGACGCGACGCACTTAGAATCCAGGTGACTGTGCCGACTCAGACAGCATATTCCGAGAGAGCCATATTACCTTGAAACAGAGTATGCTACAATCCCTGATGTCTTTCTGGAAAGCAACCCTTGCTCTGATTTTGTCGCCCTTGTTATCTAGGGACTGGACATTAGCGAGTAATATTCTCGGAAGTGGTGGGTGGTGTGTGCGCCTCTGAAGTCTGAACAGAAGACCGCTCCATCTCCCTCTTCTCCAGGGCGTTGTTTTCGGTCGGCCTCTGGAATCAGTTTAACCTTTTCTCAATATAGGGGGTGCTGTTTCAACGTTAGCATTTATCGTCTCCAAATTAAACTGCCTCATACTCAATTCTTGCTCGTACAATATGCATATGGATGAGTACCAACTAAAAGTTAAATGCCCTGGGTGGTGTGGACAAAGGATCCACTTCAGGAAAGTCGTATTCCTGATCGCAGTGCTTGTAAATTGACGTCCCTCTGATATCCAATAGTTCTTGCAGGCTGAATTTAATAACGCTTAAGATTTTTAATACATAAAAAATACATAAAAAAACAACCTGCAAAGTTTCCTAAGGATCCTTCTGTTGGCGCCATCTTATCCCAACTTTTATTTTCTGTTCTAGAAATAAAATAAATGTTTCGCAAAGATTGGCCTACGTTTGCATCTTTACAGAAAACATGTGTGATTGGAGCTCTGGATTTTTTATGTTGCATTTTTTAACAGAAAAAGCAGAGATGTGCTTTGAAAATAACATATTTTATTAAATATGACAAATATGACAATGAATGTTCTTGCAACCTTCTCATGGAAAGTGTCTAGAACAATAATATCTTATATTCTGAGAACATGGTAACCACGTCATGGGTAAGTTCTGTTTGACATCAAGGGAATGTTCTCGCTAACCTAAATAAATTGTTCCCCTAACTAATGGAAACAGGACACGCAAACATCAAGGGAACATTACGTGTAACATTATAAAAACCTTCTCTTTCCCCAGAATTGTTAGCTGGGATAGGACTAAATCTGTTCTGAACCGGGACTGAACCCATCTGAAGAGGGGAGAGAGAGGAGAAGAGAAAGTGGGAGGAAGGGAGAGGGTCATCATAACAGCAGGGAAAAGAGCCCCCGAGTTCAAGATGGACGGATGCGTG
Source organism: Salvelinus sp. IW2-2015 (assembly GCF_002910315.2). Taxonomy (NCBI): domain Eukaryota; kingdom Metazoa; phylum Chordata; class Actinopteri; order Salmoniformes; family Salmonidae; genus Salvelinus; species Salvelinus sp. IW2-2015. The sequence continues at coordinate 23,804,122 of NC_036868.1, read as the reverse complement.
CGCTTGGGGAAACATTTCCCGCTGTTTAGCCGACCTCCCCCGCTGTGTGTCTCTCTCTCCCAAGGTCAAACGCAGAACGAGCAAGCGCAGAGAGCACGCCGCCTGCTTGCCTGTTTCTGGATGTGACCTCTGTGGCCCTACGTAAGTGCTGAGAAATCCCACGGCCCCCACAGGGCCCCGTGGCTTCCTAGACCCCATCATTACACCCCAGGGGCTTTCCATCACAACCACAGGCAATAGATCTGTAATCCACACATTATTTATAACGAGGAAGATGGCATTTCTGGGCAGACTATCTGTGTGTGGGGTGGGGTGAGTGTGTGCGAACTGTTTGCAATGCTTGGTTGCATCCCTCCGTACTTCGCTGCATCCTTTTCTTTTTTTCTTTCGGGAAGAGAGGAAAGCGTACGTGAGGCAGGCAGCGAGTGTGCTGTGAGGCTGGCAGCGAGAGGCAATCCATCATAATGTTAGCATCTGTGCAGATTGCATGATCTTTAGATCATCTGGACAAGCTGTTGAAAATCATAGAGGGCGTGATGAGGCAGCCTGCCTCGCTATAAATGAAAGTGTGGGAATGCTTTGGTGCAGATTCATCTTACCAACAGACCGGCCATATTGCTCCAGATAACAAATGTATACTTTCTATATATATATATATATATATATATATATAGAGAGAGAGAGAGAGAGAGGGAGAGATCCACAGCAGAAAGAGCAACCCGGGGTGTCCAGAACACCGTGAACTTTGGCGAAACATGGACCAACTTCGGACTTTCAAGTCAAATTGGTCCAACCGTGAGATCTTGTTGCTAAGTGAGGTTCCACCCAGATCGGTGTTCTCTATGAGTGATGGCCTATGGTGAAACATGAAGGTGTTGTGTCAATAAACAATGTTCCGCCCCATCCATCACCCCACTGACAGAAACATGTGCATTTTATAGGCTGCACCTTGCATTTCTTTCTCCGGGGTTATTCACACACAGTGGCCTATACGGTCTGTAACCAGTAACTACCTACACTCTGTGTGTATGTGTGTGCCCGTGTGTATGTGTGTGTGTGTGTGTGAGAGAGAGACATGGTTTGCACACAGCAGCCATTTTGGCCTCCCTGCCTTAGCTTTCTCTCTTTCCACAGGGATTAAACGGAGGGGAAAATGGCGAGGGAGAGAAATATACTGTCAATAAATAAATCTTAGTCATGGAAGCATGGAAGTATTGAGCTGCCTTGTGTTGACGTTTGTTACTGGCTTTAACGGTATATCACTGTACCATTATTCGAGCAGCTTAGCCTGTACTACGGTGGTAGAGTTCACACATTTTGTAAATTTTAAGTAAAAAACAGTCCCAGCAGATGGTTTTCAGATGTCACTGCCCGGTTCAGTCTGCATAGAATAAAGAAGAAATGAAATCTAATTTAATCCAAGGTTATTTCAGTGCATGTCCATCTTCACATTCACACAAGTACTGCTCTGTTGTTGATCTGTTTCTGGCACAGTAATACAGGCAATGTTCTTTAGGGGAGAGAGTAGGGCCGTGTTACTTTATTACTCCTGTCTATGAGAGTGAATTTCCAAATGTCAGAGTCAGGCCCTGAGGAATTCCAACCTTGGGCTGAATATTAGATGAGGAAGGAGCAGTGGTTCTAGGGTTTACAAGCCACACACACACACACTCATGCATGTACTGTATGTAGAGCCGTGCACGCACGCACACACACGCACACACACACCACACACACGTACGTACACACACACACACACACACACACACACACACACACACACACACACACACACATCCTCTGACTGCTAGAACTGTAAGATAAAAACAGCATCTATTCAATCCCAAAAGTGTAGGAGATTACAGTGAGGCAATTGTTCAGCATTCCACCATCGGCAGCCCGATGAACAGAACAACATCCATTCCATGTCTTTCTCCTTTTTCTTCTCTTTTCCTCTCTCGCTCCTGCATTTTTTCCATGGTGTTTAAGTCTCACAAAGAGATACACATAACCATTTCCGCAGCAGCCGCCCCTGAGTGTCATTAAATTGCTATGCCGAGGTCAGTCCTGTCGGCTGGAGAATGTCTGGGCCTACGGTATACATTTCCACACTTTTGTGTGTTGTCCGACGGCGACGGACGAAATACTGTAGATCAGTTTAAATACTTTGTTAAGGCAGGCGTTACTGACAATCTTTATTGTATTTCCACTTATCAGCAAAGGTTTTGACAACTTTCTTTAGCTTTTACGGGAGAAAACATACATGACTCCAACAAATATGTAACCCTAAGCTTGACGATATGATCCTTTTTAAACGTTTTTGCAAACAATGCTTAACCAGACAGAGCTATACGAATCTTAATGGAACAGTCAGATAATATCTTTTTTTTAAAAGCATTAATGTCCACTTGAATAAAACTTGTGTATCTACCCCAGAAGCATCTGTGTGTTTGATTCTTTTTAGCACCACCAGACAGTAGGCTATGTAAAGCAGATCTAAAACAGACTCTACAGATGGACAGATGGCTGTTAGCAGTTTCATGGCCATTCTCGCTCTCTCTCTCCTCCCCTCATACACCAGGCCTGGGCTGAAATCATTCAGTCATTCATCACAGTGGCAGCCTAAACCATGTGCACAATCTGTTTATATCCATAATTATAAGACATCATGGTGGAGAGGGAAAGTTCAGAACATCTGCTCGGCACACAGACCAGACGGACCGTACAGAGGTTCACAGGTTACTGCACATCTATCTCCCATGAAACCTAGCTGTGTCTGTGTGTGTGAGAGAGAGAGAGAGAGAGAGAGTAGAGTAAGCTTATAAAACATTTCAATCATGATCTTTCAAACGAAAGCCCCTCTGAGTAACCATTTCTCTTCAGCTTACTAGCGACATTGAAATTAAAGACCAACCAAAAGACAGTTGAATTTCTAAAACCAAAATCAATCAAATGTATTTCAATTGAAAAACAACTACATTGAAAATTGGACAAACAAACTAAAATTGGAAAATAAACTTGATTGTTATCTGTCCCTAAATCTAACATTTACATTGGCACAATATCTATGCCTCCAATATGTAAAATGAAGAAAAACCCTCTTAAAATACAGACTGAGCKACCACAGTCTGGAAATTGAGATCAGAGACTACTGGTATTGTGATTTACAGAAGCTAGAAACTGAGATGTACTTCCTGTGTTCCTACTCAAAATATGACAACATAATGGAAACATACTACCTAGATTTTGAAAAAACACATTTTAGACAGATCCCAGATGTACATAAACGTCTCATCCCGCTTTGAGAGGAGCAGAAGTCAGCTAAGCTGACAGCTAAATGTGTCACCTTGTGCCACAACCGAAGAGAAATGGGATAGACATTGTGGTTGTTTGTGTTTTGTTTTGTTTATTTGTGTTTTGTTCTCTTTTTGTTTCCATATTTAATTATTTTACTCATTTCATTTCTGTACATAGTCACAGACAATACCTTGTGTAATCAATCTAAAAACACATTAAATAATACATCAAAATTATCCACACACTCCTATATGCACACACACACACATACAAAACCATGTGCACAAGTCAGTGTGTGTGTGTGTGTGTGTGTGTGTGTGTGTGTGTGTGTGTGTGTGTGTGTGTGTGTGTGTGTGTGTGTGTGTGTGTGTGTGTGTACTTGCAGGTGTGAGCAAAATTGTGGTGTGTGCAAAATTTAGATTTTTTTTGTCACTGGCCTACACACAATTCTCATAATGTCAAAGTGGAATCATGTTTTTAGAAATCTTTGCAAATGAATACAAAATGAAAAGCTGAAATGTCTTGAGTCAATAAGTATTCAACCCTATTGTTATGGCAAGCCTAAATAGGTTAATGAGTAAAATTGTGTGCGATAATAGTGTTCAACATGAGTTTTGAATGACTACCTCATCTCTGTACCCCGCACATACAATTATTTGTAAGGTCCCTCAGTCGAGCATTGAATTTCAAACACAGATTCAAACACAAAGGCCAGGGAAGTTTTCCAATGACTTGTAAAGAAAGGCACCAATTGGTAGATGGGTAAAAGCTTAAAATAAAGCAGTTATTGAATATCCGTTTGAGCATGGTGAAGTTTTTAATTACACCATGGATGGTGTATCAATACACCCAGTCACTACAAAGATACAGGCGTCCTTCCTAACTCAGTTGCCGGAGAGGAAGGAAACCGCTCAGGGAGGCCAATGGTTAGAGTTTAATGGCTGTGATARGAGAAAACTGAGGATAGATCAAYAACATTGTAGTTACTCCACAATACTAACCTAAATTACAGAATGAAAATAAGGAAGACTGTAGAGAATAAAAAATATTTCAAAACATTTATCCTGATTGCAAATAGGCAATAAAGTAATACAGCAAAAAAATGTGGCAAAGCATTTCACTTCTTCTCCTGAATACAAAGTGTTATTCAGTACCACTCTCTATTTTTAAGAATTAAGAACATGTTACACCGGCAGTCATGAGTTATGGCCGTGGTAAAATTCTATGTGACCATTGAGTCACGGTAATCTCCTCTTATGCACTCTGGACATGGTWAGGTAGTACCCAATTTGCTAACGAGCATCAGGTCCTAATGGCCTGGTACTCAGGACTCTATTGGGGCGGCAGGTAGCCTAGTGGTTAGAGCTTTGGACTTGTAACCGAAAGGTTGCAAGATTAAATCCCTGACCTGACAAGGTAAAAATCTGTCGTTCTGCCCCTGAACAAGGCAGTTAACCCACTGTTCCTAGGCCGTCATTGAAAATATGAATTTGATCTTAACTGACTTACCTAGTAGAATAAGGGTAAAAAAAAATGTTTTGTCTCTCTGACATCAATGCAAATGCAATCAAAAATAACCTCAAACACTTATCATCAAAACAGTAGGCCTATTGTACTTTTAAAACTTACCCCACTGTGATGATCAATTTGAAGAAAGAAGTTTAACAGCAGGTTGAAACAGTATAACATATATACTGTTTCAAAGCCTAACACGACAAATGCACATCGCTTTCTAAGTCGATAATTAAAAACTCCCATACACATATTAGAGCTTGTGCATATGTATAGGCTTGTGAGCCCAAGAAACTAGGCGTATGTTGCATGTCTCTACTTCACAGGAGAGCCATTTTAACCTAAACATTTATTTTTGATCCAAATGTGTTTTTTTGGCAGAAATGCCTTCTGGAACATGTGAACATTCATGTACCTTAATAACAAACTTGTATTAAATCCGTATATATGAATACAATTGTTAAATTACGAGCCTAGTTGGTTAAGCCAAGGAGAAATACCATAATTGGCTGAGAAATTGGATGGGATGGACATGCCGGGAGGTGAGTTTGGATTGGTCTGTCGTGTAGCGTGCTTCTGTCTATAACGTGAGCGGTTCAGCATGTGTTGCTACTCCTTTCTACCGTGTCATTTTTGAAAGATATAACGTTAGCCATTGAGAACTGCAAAGGTTTTGCTACTTTTCTCAACAACATTGATGCCCTGAATTTAGCAGGCGCTATCGACAGATCAGTTRGAAAAAGTGTTTCTGCACATGCCTCGGTCAGTGTGAACCGGAGGGACAATATTTGTAATGGTAGTAGTATGAGTTGGGATTATGCCGGTTCAATGTTAAGCTAGCTAGCTACATGTCTAAACAAAAGACTCCACTTCGGCCGGATTATTCCATGACCCATCACGTTTGCCAGGTGTGTCTGGGGTTGATTACGGCCATCTATTGTATTTCATAAACATGTGCACATGTCAAGACAATAGTGACTCATCAATTTAGCTAGCTGTGGCTGGGGGGTGGTTATAGAATTTCCTTCACATGACCCATCAATTTATAAAAGTGTGTCATCTAATAAATGGAAAGAAATTATACAATATCCATATGTGGACACTTTCTGTTTTTGATATTGCTACTATGCAAGTAACAATTTCACTGTATCGTTTACACCTTCTGTATCCTGTGCATGTGAAAAATAAACGTAGCTTTTATTTCATAAAGTATGTGCTTAACATATGGCCTCCCATGTGAACCCTTAAAGAGACGTGTGAACCTAAAAGGCTTAAGATGGTTTGAACGATGCTGAATGTTTGTAGACAAAGAAGAGCTCTCCAGTAGGTGTACCACAACATTCAAGGGCCATTTTCTCAAAAGTGGGGTTACAAGATTATCAACTTTCAAAGCGGAATTACTTTCCCATTGTTCATTAACTGCTGTGTATGATATACMATTTTCTAGCTCTGAGTCCTTACATTTATTCAATTTTAAAAACAAAATTTCAAAATTTGCTACATAAGACTGAATCGAGCAGGTCTGTCACATATTTATTTCACTTATATTAAGCACATGCTCAGCTATAAACCTATAAGTAGCCGAAATGGTGGGTAATCGCGCAGCCTCCATTTGCTATTCGAGTGCATACAGATTACGTGTCTTTTTTTCAATGCTCCTGTTCCTGGCTATTTCATAAGAGCCATTCTAGATCAAACTATATTATACATATTAGTAAAGAAAATATTACATTGAAAATAGTCTGATGGTTGAAAATATGATCACTTGAGAGAAAAGCTGTGCAGCCTGAGGCTAGGAACAGTGGTCAAGCTTTTTTTGCTTGCTTTTTCAAATCATCAATAGCCTATAATCGCACCATGCAGCCCATACTGTATATGTTTGGATTTCTAAGACATTGTAAATGTTGTATAATTCACAAGTAAAGTTGCCAAATAACTCAAAATCTAGCATATAGGATCTTTTTCAAATCTCCACTTTAACAATCAATTCTATAMTTTTTATTATAAAATCACATGAAATAAAATAATGTCAAGGGACTTATAAGCTTATCTTGTCAGGTAAATGAACAAGCCTACAGCATATGGCATGGAGCATAGACTGATAAAATAGGCCTACAGTAGGCCAAATCATATTCTGTTCTTCTGAATACTGTTTATTCATATCATAATGTTTCCTTAGACCCGTCTAAAGTAAATAATGTCTTTATTGTGATTGTGTATATTCAATTGATTTATTATACTTTTTGAAACAGATGTTCCAAAGGCGCACATCAACAACTTGTACGTGCGGAGGCCTAGAGATGCTAAAGGTGTTTAGGTTAATTAATGGTAAATTACCTTAAGACCGGCAGTGTTTCGCATGACAATTACCAGAGAACAAMATTTCATGACCGCCACAGCCCTGTATGGGTATGCTTGTAATCGTTAAGGACTGGGGAGTTATTCAGGAAAAAAATTAACAAATGGAACTAAGCATGGGCAAAATCCCTGAGGAAAACTTGGTTCAGTCTGCTTTCCACCAGACCCTGAGATGAATTCACCTTTCAGCAGGACAATAACCTAAAACACAAGGCCAAATCTACGCTGGAGTTGCTTACCAATAAGACAGTGAATGTTCCTAAGCRACCAAGTTACAGATTTTACTTAAATCTGCTTGAACATCTATGGCAAGACCTGAAAATGGTTGTCTAGCAATGATAAACAACCAATTTGACAGCGTTTGAAGAAGTTTGAAAAGAATAATGGGTCAATGTTGCACAATCCAGTTGTGGAAAGCTCTTAGAGACTCTTAGAGACTGAAATCGCTGCCAAAGAGGATTCTAACATGTAACGACTCAGGAAGTTGAACACTTAATCAAGATAGAGTATTCATGTTTTATTTTTTTAAATTCTTTAAAAATGTGAGAACTTTTCTTCCGCTTTGACATTACAGAGTACTTTGTTTAGATCGTTGAAAATAAATTACATTTAAATCACTTTTAATCCCACATTGTAACACAAGAAATGTGCCTGGCACCTACTACAGTACAACACCCCCTTCAAAGGCACGTAAGTGTTTTGTCTTGACCATTCACCCTCTGAATGGCACACATACACAAGCCATGTCTCAACTGTCTCAAGGCTTAAATATCCTTCTTTAACCTGTCTCCCCCCTTCATCTACACTGATGGAAGTGGATTTAACAAGTGACATCAATAAGGGATCATAGCTTTCACCTGGATTCACCTGGTCAGTCTATGTAATGGAAAGAGCAGGTGTTCCTAATGTTAAGCACATTCAAGAGAAAATATTTAAGCGCATATGCCAGGTGCACCAGTTTGTTTCAAGAACTGCAACTCTGCTGGGTTTTTCCCGCTCAACAGTTTCCCATGTGTATCAAGAATGGTCCACCACCGAAAGGACATCCAGCCAACTTGACACAACTGCAGGAAGCATTGGAGTCAACATGGGCCAGCATCCCTGTGGAACACTTTCGACACTTTGTAGAGTCAATTCCCCGTCGAATTGAGGCTGTTCTGAGGGCAAGAAAGGAAGATGTTCTTAATGTTTTGTGCACTCAGTTTACAACATCACATTAACAGCAGGTCTATTTGGCTCCAGATACATATCTCACTCTTCCTTCTTTGGTGCAGATGCTAGCCTAGCTTCTAACTAATAATAGGTACGGTTGAAGTCAGAAGTTCACATACACTTTAGCCGAATACATTTAAACTCAGTTGTTCACAATTCCTGACATTTAATCCTAGTTAAAATGTCCTGTCTGAGGTCAATTAGGATCACCACTTTATTTTAAGAATGTGAAATAATAGTAGAGATAATTATTTATTTTGGCTTTTATTTCTTTCACCACTTTCCCAGTGGGTCAGAGGTTTACATACACTCAATTAGTATATGGTAGCATTGCCTTTACATTGTTTGACTTGGGTCAAACGTTTCGGTTAGCCTTCCACAAGCTTCCCACAATAAGTTGGGTGAATTTTGGCTCATTCCTCCTGACAGAGCTGGTGTAACTGAGTCAGTTGTAGGCCTCCTTGCTCACACACGCTTTTTCAGTTCTGCCAACAAATGTTCTATGGGAATTGAGGTCAGGGCTTTGTGATGGCCACTCCAATACCTTGACTTTGTTGTCCTTAAGCCATTTTGCCACAACTTTGGAAGTATGCTTGAGGTCATTGTCCACTTGGAAGACCCATTTGCGACCAAGCTTTAACTTCCTGACTGATGTCTTGAGATGTTGCTTCAATAAATCCACATAATTTCCCTCCTCATGATGCCATGTAGTTTGTGAAGTGCATCAGTCCCTCCTGCAGCAAAGCACCCCGACAACATGATGCTGCCACCCCGTGATTCACGGTTGGGATGGTGTTCTTCAGCTTGCAAGCCTCCCCCTTTTCCTCCAAACATAACAATGGTCAATGGCCAAACAGTTCTATTTTTGTTTCATCAGCCAGAGGACATTTCTCCAAAAGTATGATCCATGTGCGGTTGCAAACGTAGTCTGGCTTTTTATGGCGGTTTTGGAGCAGTGGCTTCTTCCTTGCTGAGCGACTTTCAGGGTATGTCAATATAGGACTCCTTTTACTGTGGATATAGATACTTTTGTACCTGTTTCTCCAGCATCTTCACAAGGTCCTTTGCTGTTGTTCTGGGATTGATTTGCACCAAAAGTACGTTCATCTCTAGGACAGAATGCGTCTCCTTCCTGAGTGGTATGACGGCTGCGTGGTCCCATGGTGTTTGTACAGATGAACGTGGTACTTCAGGCATTTGGAAATTGCTCCCAAGGATGAACCAGACCTGTGGGAGTCTTCAATTTGTTTTCGGAGGTCTTGGCTGATTTGTTTTGATTTTACCATGATGTCAAGCAAAGAGGCACTGAGTTTGAAGGTAGGCCTTGAAATACATCCACAGGTACACCTCCAATTGCCTCAAATGATGTCAATTAGCCTATCAGAAGCTTCTAAAGCCATGACATCATTTTCTGGAATTTTCCAAGCTGTTTAAAGGCACAGTCAACTTAGTGTATGTAAACTTCTGACACTGGAATTGTGATATTGTGAATTATAAGTGATAATCTGTCTGTAAACATTTGTTGGAAAAATTATGCGTGTCATGCACAACAAGTAAGCTGTCCTATCCGACTTGCCAAAACTATAGTCTGTTGACAAGAAATTTGCGCAGTGGTTGAAAAACGAGTTTTAATGAATCCAACCTAAGTGTTTCTAAACTTCCGACTTCAACTGTAGAAATCAAGCTAGCCAGGTTTCCTTAGCAGCTTCTACACAGCCCACAGTCCTTGTGTGACTGTTTGAATCTCTGCTGTTTGTTGCTGTTTCCATCTGCCCTGCCACTGGCCCTGTCTGGAACTGTGAGGAGTAACACCCTATTCTACGTTGCTACCATGACAAAGACCAATGCCGGTGGGAGGACCATTGAGGACAGTGGTCTCTATCACAGTTGAAGGATATTTTAAACCAACAAAAATAGTTCTAAAAGCTGTTTTTACAACAACAAGAAAATAGCTTCAAGTGCTTTGTCCAAATACTGTTGGAGTCATCTAATCAAAGAATGGACGATCTGACCAGAGAGGTCCAGGACCTGAAAAACAGTTTGCAGTTCTCCCATGGTCAGCTCGATGAGTTTAAACAGGAGAACAGCCAAATGAAAGCAATCTGTCCGTCATTTTGAGAGGACATCAGTTCTGTATGTGAATCCAAGGTAACAATGATGAAGAAATCTGATTATCTCAAGAGACAATTAAGGCGGAACAACATTTTGTGAACTGTATTGCAGAATTTACACATGAGACCTGAACCAAGTCTGAGGACAAAGTGAGGGAAATGATCACTGAGAAACTGAAGATGGACCATAGGAAGATTAAGATGGTGGCCCACAGGACTGGAAAACCCACCACCGGCAAAGGTGACAAGCCCAGGCCAACAGTGGTCAAGATCCATATGTAGTTGTTCTGGAAAGAGCCTAGAACTTGAGAGGAACATACTGTTGGCCTGGGCCTGTCACCTCAACGAGGACTATCCTGAAGCTCTGCACCAGAAGAAATAACTTATCGCGGCTATGAAAGCTGCCAGAGCGCGTGGGGACATTGCTTACGTCCGCTATGACAGGCTCATTGTCCTGAGAGAGCCAAGTCTGTGTGTAAGTGTGTGTGTGTGCTGCGGAGTTGAAGCTAAGAACCATAGCTTCAACCCCGCAGCACACACACACTTGCGCAACTGATTGATGTACTGCTGAAAAATATATTTGTTTCTCTTGCTTTGTTTGTTCTTTTCCATATTATGTCTATCTCTGAGCTACCCAGGAAAAGGYTGAAAATAGCACATATTTGTAACGGGTTTCGTCCTCTTCGTCTGAGGAGGAGTAGCAAGGATCGGACCAATACGCAGCGTGGTAAGTGTCCATAATGATAATTTAATAAATCAAACAGAACACTGAACGAAAATAACAAAAGTACAAAACAAACAACCCGAAACAGTCCCGTATGGTGAAAACACTAACACAGGATACAACCACCCACAAAACACAAAGGAAAAACAGGCTACCTAAATATGGCTCCCAATCAGAGACAACGACTGACACCTGCCTCTGATTGAGAACCATACTAGGCCAAACACATAGAAAAAGACAACCTAGACATACAACATAGAATGCCCACCCACATCACACCCTGACCAAACAAAACATAGAAACATACAAAGCAATCTATGGTCAGGGCGTGACAATATTAATATATGTAGTCTTAGATATAAGGTTCATGAAATTAATAACTTGCTAACATCAGATAACATTCATATATTAGCCATTTCTGAGAGTCACTTAGATAATTCCTTTGATAATACAGCAGCAGCAATAAGGATATAGCATCTACAGAAGATTTGCAAGATCAAATCCCCGAGCTGACAAGGTACAAATCTGACGTTCTACCCCTGAACAAGGCAGTTAACCCACTGTTCCCAGGCTGTCATTGAAAMTAAGAATTTGCTTTTAACTGACTTGTCTAGTTAAACAAAGGTTAAAAAAAATATATATATATATTGATCACATTTTTACTAATACTGTAGAACTATGTTCTAAAGCTGTATCCATACACATTGGATGCAGTGATCACAATATAGTGGATATACCCAGGAAATCCAAGGTTCCATATGTTGGGCCTAAAATAGTGTGTAAGAGATCATACAAAAGATTTCGCTGTGACTCTTATGTGGATGATGTTAAACTATTTGTTGTTCTGACGTGATTAATAAGGAGCATCCAGACACTGCACTTAACGAATTTATGAAATTGGTTCTTACTATTAATGATAAACATGCACCTGTTAAGAAACTGACTGTTATAACCRATAAGGCTCCATGGATTGATGAGGAATTGAAAAACTGTATGGCTGAAAGATATCGGGCAATGTTAGTGGCTAATACCTTTAGTGGCTGCACATCTGACTGGCTGATTTACTGCAAATTGAGAAATTATGTGACTAAACTCAACAAAAAGGAAAAACTGTATTATGAAGCCAAGATCAATTATATAAAGAATGTGGGAAAAAATGCTTTGGAGTACTTTAAATCAAATTATTGGCAGAAAGACAAATTCAACTGGCTTATTCATCACAAAAACATTTGATGTTGCCAATTATTTTAATGATTACTTCATTGGCAAAGTGGGCAATCTTAGGAAGGAAATACCAACAATGAAAAGTGAGCAGTCATATTCATGAATAAAAAATAATAGTAATGAAGGAAAAATATTATAAATTTGAATTTTGTAAAGTTAGTGTGGGTATCACATTTCAGGTGAGACCCACATGCAGACTCTGTTGAAGTAACTATGTCTATTACAGCAACAGGTGCAGGCAAAAGACAGGTCAAGGCAGGCAGGGGTTGATAATCCAGAGTAGTGGCAAAGGCATAGGATGGCAGGCAGGCTCAGGGTCAGGTCAGGCAGAGGTTGGTAATCCAGATTAGGGGCAAAGGCACAGGATGGCACAACAGACAAACAGAGAACACAGGTATAAGTACCCAGGGGATAATGGGGAAGATGGGCGACACCTGGAGGAGGGTGAAGACAAGCACAAGGACAGATAAAACAGATCAGGGCATGACAGTACCCACCCCTCTAGGGACGCCACCTGGTGTCCTATCTGGATGCATACCTGGTTGAGCGAGGTGTCAGCGTTCGAATTCAGAGATGAGGCCTGGGTCCACGATGTCCCTAGCAGAGACCCAGCACCTCTCCTCCGGGCCATAACCCTCCCGGTCAACCAGGTACTGCCCCGAGGTCAAACCTTCAGGAGACATCTCACCCTGTATTCCAGTTGGTCGTCGATGAGACAGGGGTGAGGGTTGGGCCTGGAAACAGGAGACAAAGGGCTTTGAGACATGGGTTTACATCTAGACAAATGACAAGTAGGAAGTATATGGAGGGTACTTGGCAACAGAGGATGAACAGCAGAGGGGCTAATGACTCTGGAAAAGGTCTCAGCTTCCGAGGGTGTAGTTGTGGGGCTATAGTGCTGTGCCAGCGCACCCAACTTAACATCCTTGGGTACCGGTTGGTGTTGCGGAAGCGAAGTGGCCCAGGCCTTACTGATCCCCTTCTGGAGTTCCTGGTACTCCGCGGGAATGGTGGAGAGGTTCGGGGCAATTTCCAAGCCTCCAGGAAGACGTCCCGGGGCAGGCAGAGCTGATTTCAGGCAATAAGCATGGCAGAACAGCTCCAGCCCACGATGGTACCAGTAAACCAGTCAATCAAGGGATTGTGTCGCTGAAGCCAAGAGAATCCCAACACCACAGGTACCTGCGGAGACTCAATTACCAGGAATTGGTGTGTCTTGCTGTGGTTCCCMGACACACGTAGGTTGATGGGGTGGTATGGTGGGTGACCCAGCCTATAGAGCACATGTCCAGCGCACTAACATTCATGGGAATGGAGAGGGGTTGAGTAGGGATGCCCAGCTCAGACTCTAGAGTAACGTCCATAAGACTCATATCGGCCCCCGAGTCGATGAGTATCCGGAGAAACTTGGACTATTCGCCCCCACTGCAGGGTTGCATGGAGAGGGGGGCGAGTAGGGGGAGAAGCAAAATCGTGAAGACCCACCAGAGTACTCATTCCTACCAATGAGCTAGGTGTCTTGAAGGGACAGGTAGACACAATGACCGGCAGTACAGTACAGACAACTCTGGGTGTTAAGTCTGCCTACGCATTCGGCTGGAGACAGCCTAGCCATACAGAGCTGCATCGGCTCGCGAAGCGGGAAATCGGCAGTCTTCGGAGGCTCATCAAGGAACTTGGGTAAGCTCGGATCCTCTCGGGAAATTGCGGAGTTCATCAGATGAAAGGTGGGATCCTTAAGTGAGCGATTGGCAGCTCGAAAACGAGGGGGCACTGGGAGAGAAAGGCCCGGCAGGCTCTGGAATCTCCATCGTAGCGCTCCGGTGGAGGTAAGCGGGGTTCCCGGGAAACCGGGGTGACGGCACTGCTACCAGCCAGGATACTGAGGGGCTGTGGGAGAGGTGGRAAAATTATTGTTATCGATCAATAGTGACAAACCTCCTGGCATTGGCAACTTAGATGGAAAGCTCCTGAGGATGGTAGCTGGCTCTATAGCCACATCTACAGTTGAATTCAGAAGTTTACATACACTTAGGTTGGAGTCATTAAAACTCATTTTTCAACCACTCCACAAATGTCTTGTTAACAAACTACAGTTTTGGCAAGTCGGTTAGGATATCTACTTTGTGCATGATAGTAATTTTTCCAACAATTGTTTACAGACAGATTATTTCACTTGTAATTCACTGTATCACAATTCCAGTGGGTCAGAAGTGTATATACACTAAGTTGACTGTGCCTTTAAACAGCTTGGAAAATTCCAGAAAAGGATGTCATGGCTTTAGAAGCTTCTGATAGGCTAATTGACATCATTTGAGTGTACCTGTGGATGTATTTCAAGGCCTACCTTCAAACTCAGTGCCTCTTTGCTTGACTTCATGGGAAAATGAAAACAAATCAGCCAAAACCTCAGGAAAAAATATTGTAGACCTCCATAGGTCTGGTTCATCCTTGGGAGCAACTTCCAAATGCCTGAAGCTACCACGTTCATCTGTACAAACAATAGTACGCAAGTATAAACACCATAGGACCACGCAGCCATCATACCGCTCAGGAGGGAGACGCGTTCTGTCTCCTAGAGATGAACATACTTTGGTGCGAAAAGTGCAAATCAATCCCAGAAAAAAAGCAAAGGACCTTGTGAAAATTCTGGAGAAAACAGGTTCAAAAGTATTTATATCCACAGAAAAACAAGTCCTATATCGACATAACCTGACAGGCCGCTCAGCAAGAAGAAGCCACTGCTCCAATACCGCTATAAAAAAGCCAGACTACGTTTTGCAACTGCACATGGTGACAAAGATCGTACTTTTTTGGAGAAATGTCCTTTGGTCTGATGAAACAAAAGTTGAACTGTTTGTTCATAATGACCATCGTTATGTTTGGAGGAAAAAGGGGGAGGCTTGCAAGCCGAAGAACAACAGCACGGGGGTGGCAGCATCATGTTGTGGGGGTGCTTTGCTGCAGGAGGGACTGGTGCACTTCACAAAATAGATGGCATCATGAGGCGGGAGAATTATGTGGATATATTGAAGCAACATCTCAAGACTTCAGTCAGGATGCTTGTCGCAAATGGGTTTTCCAAATGGACAATGACCCTAAGCATACTTCCAAAGTTGTGGCAAAATGGCTTAAAACCTCTTTGATTATAAATATTTACCTTTCATAAAATCACAAGTGTAACACATCAAAATAAAGCTTAACTTCTTGTTAATCCAGCCGCTGTGTCAGATTTCAAAAAGGCTTTACRGCGAAAGCACACCATGCGATATTCTGAGGACAGCGCCCCGCATACAAAAGCATGAAAAACATATTTCAACCAGGCAGGTGCGCCACGAAAGTCAGAAATAGCGATATAATAAATGCCTTACCTTTCTTGATCTTCTTCTGTTGGCACTCCAAAAGGTCCCAGATACATAACAAATGGCCATTTTGTTCGATAATGTCCTTCTTTATATCCATAAAAACTCAGTTTAGCTGGCGCTCTTCAGTCAATAATCCACCCAGTTTCCTCCATCAAAATGCATACAAAATGAATCCCAAACGTTACTGATAAACTTTTCAAAGTCAAACAACATTTCTAATCAAACCTTAGGTATCCTGATACGTAAATAAACAATACAATTTAAGACAGAGAATCGTTATTTTCTTTACTGGAGAAAAATACCAAAGAACGCGCTCTCGTCCATGCGCATGGAAACACTACAGCTAAAATGGGAGCCACCTAGAAAAACTACAATTTCTGGMTAATTTTTCAAAATACAAAGCCTGAAACTCTTTCCAAAGACTTGACATCTACTGGAAGCCCTAGGAACTGCAATGGGAGGATTTTGCCTTATAATAAAAGTGACAGCCATTGAAAACAGTGGTAGGCTGAACAATTTTATTTTGCGATGGTTTGTCCTCGGTGTTTTGCCTGCCATATCTGTTCTGTTATACTCACAGACATTATTTTAACAGTTTCAGACACTTTAGAGTGTTTTCTATCCAAATCTACCAATTATATGCATATCTTAGCTTCTGGGCCTGAGTTACAGGCAGTTTACTTTAGGCACGCTTTTCATCCGGACGTCATAATACTGCCCCCTATCCCAAATAAGTTTTAAGGACAACAAAGTCAAGGTATTGKAGTGGCCATCACAAAGCGCTGACCTAAATCCTATCGAAAATCTGGGGGCAGAACTGAAAATGCGTGTGCGTGCAAGAAGGCCTACAAACCTGACTCTGTTCGCACCAGCTCTGTCAGGAGGAATGGGCCACAATTCACCCAACTTACTGTGGGAAGCTTGTGGAAGGCTACTCTAAATGTTTGACCCAAGTTAAACAATTTAAGGCAATGCTACCAAATACTAAATGTAGTGCAATTGTAGTGTAAACTTCTGACTCCCTGGGAATGTGATGAAAGAAATAAAAGCTGAAATAAACAATTCTCTCTACTATTATTCTGACATTTCACATTCTTAAAATAAAGTGGTGATCCTAACTGACCTAAAACAGGGCATTTTTACTTGGATTAAATGTCAGGAATTGTGAAAAACTGAATTTAAATGCATTTAGCTAAGGTGTATGTAAACTTCCGACTTCAACTGTATGTATCATATCTTTAATTTGAGCCTAGAGGAAAGTATTTGTCCTCAGACCTGGAGGGAAGCCAAAGTCATTCCGCAACACAAGAATGGTAAAGTGGCCTTTACTGTTTCTAAAAGCTGACCTATCAGTTTGCTGCCAGCTTTAAAGAAATTATGAATAGACTAGCATTAGACTAGGATTGGTTGAAAGAACTTGATAATAATAAGATTGTGGGAGCTGTACTGTTAGATTTTAGTGCAGCCTTTGGTATTATTGACCATAATCTGTTGTTGAAAATATATGCATTATAAAACACAGAAATACCTCATTTGCCTAAGTATTCATACCCCTGAGTCAATACATGTTAGAATCGTCATTGGCAGCGATTACAGCTTTGGGTCTTTCTGGGTAAGTCTCTAAGAGCTTTGCACACCTGGACTGAACAATATTTCTACATTAATCTTTAAAAAATTCTTCAAGCTCTGTCAAGTTGGTTGTTGATCATTGCTAGACTGCCATTTTCAAGTATTGCCATAGATTTTCAAGCCAATTTCAGTGAAAACTTTAACTAGGCCACTCAGGAACATTCAATGTCGTCTTGGTAAGCAACTCCAGTGTATATTTGGCCTTGTGTTTTAGGTTACTGTCCTGCTGAAAGGGGAATCTGGAAAGCAGACTAAACCAGGTTTTCCTCTAGGATTTTGTCTGTGCTTAGCTATTTTCCATTTATTTGTATCCTAATCCTTGCCAATGACAAGCAAACCCATAACGAGATGCAGCCAGCAGCATGCTTGAAAATATGAAGAGTGGTACTCAGCGATGTGTTGTGTTGGATTTGCTCCAAACATAACACTTTGTATTCAGGAAATAAAGTTAATTTCTTTGCCACATTTTTTGCAGTTTTACTTTAGTGCCTAATTGCAAACAGGATGCATGTTTTCGAAACATTTTATTCTGTGCAAGCTTAATTCTTTTCACTCTGTAATTTAGGTTAGTATTGTGGAGTAATTACAATGTTGTTGATCCATCCTTAGTTTTCTCCTATCAAAGCCATTAAACTGTAACTGTAACTGCATTAAAGTCACCATTGAGCTCATGGTGAAATTTGCTTTCCTTCCGGTTTCCTTCCTCTCCGGCAACTGAGTTAGGAAGGATGCCTGTATATTTGTAGTGACTGGGTGTCTTGATGCACCATCCAGAGTGTAATAAATAACTTCACCATGCTCGAAGGGATATTCAATGTCTGCTTTTTTATTTTTACCCATCTACCAATAGGTGCCCGTCTTTACGATGTATTGGTTGAATCTGTGTTTGAAATTCACTGCTCGATGAGGTAGTCATGTTAAACACTATTATTGAACACAAAGTCCATGCAACTTGTTATGTGACTTGTGAAGCACATTTTTACTCCTGAACATATTTAGGCTTGCCAAAGGTGTTGAATACTTACTGACTCAAGATATGTAATTATTTTATAATAAAATGTGTAATTTCACTTTGACATTATGGGGTATTGTGTGTAGGCCAGTGACAYAAAATCACAAAATGTGGAAAAAGTCAAGTGGGGGGTGAATACTGATGGCACTGTATCTAATAAAACACAGTGGGGTTTTCTTTAATGGAAGCTTCTCTAATGTTAAACATGGAAAGKGTTGTGAGGTTCTCTTGGTCCTCTACTTTTTCATTTTTTTTTTTTACCAATGATCTTCCACTGGCATTAAACAAAGCCTGTGTCCATGTACTGTATGTGGATGATTAAACCCTATATGCGTCAGCTACCACAGCTAGTGAAATCACTGCAAAGCTAAACAAAGTCAGTTTAAGAATGGGTGGCTAGTAATAATCTGGTCTCTTAAGCTAAGAACATTGTATTTTGTACAAATCATTCCCTAAGTTCTAGACCTCAGCYGAATCTGGTAATGAATGACGTGGCTGTTGAGCAASTTGTCATGGTCAAACCATTTTGATTCAATGGTTGTAAAGATGGGGAAGGGTCTGTCYGTGATAAAGAGATGCAATGCCTGCTTTTTTGACACCACACTCGACAAACAGGTCCTGCAGGCTCAAGTTTAGTCGTATCTTGATTATTGTCCAGTCATATGGTCAAATGCTGCAAAGAAGGACCTAGTTAAGCTGCAGCTGGCCCAGAACAGAGTGGCGTGTTTTGCTTTTCATTGTAATCGGTGGGCTAATATCGATACTATGCTTGCCAGTCTCTCTTGGCTAAGAGTTGCGGAAAGACTGACTGCATTTCTTCTTGTTTTTATAAGAAAAATTAATTTGCACTGACACACACACTTAAACCAACAGACATGCCACCACGGGTATTTTCACAGTCCCCATGTCCAGAACAAATTCAAGGACACTGTTACGTGTGCTTCTGGCCTCTAGGTCACAAGGCTGCTCATTAGGGCGCACACCTGTCACCAGTGTTACTCGCATAATGACACTCACCTGGACTCCATCACCTCCTTGATTACCTGCCCTTTATAAGTCTCTCCCTTTGGTTTCTTCCCCAGTCTTCATTGTTCCTGTTTCATGTCGGTGCGCTGTTTGTGTCTCTAGTTTTGTTCATTTATTAATTAAATGTATTCACTCCCTGAACTTGCATCCCGACTCTCAGCATACATCGTTACAGAAACATTCAGTACTATACCGTACAGAGCCATGATTGAATGGAACTCCCATTTCACATAGCACAAGTTGAACAGCAAACCTGGTTATAAAAATCAAATAAAGCAACACCTCGTGGTACAACGACTCTCCCTCACAACGACCTACTTTTTGTGTGTATGTATGGACATGAATGTGTAACTGATAGATAGATGCATACACACACACAAAAAACCAAAAAAAAACAACCCACACTTACACAACACACCACACACACATTACACAAACACACTACATGTTAATGTTTTTAAATGTATGTAAATTGTTAAGTCTTTTGTCTGCAATTCGTTTTCGTTATGTGTCGGATCCCAGAAAGACTAGCTGTCGCAGTTGGCGTTGGCTAATGGGGAACCTAATAAAATAAAATAAAATCTAAATTATCTCACTCAGCTTTAGCAACTGTGGCCTTGTCATTCACGCTAATAAAGCTTATCTGAATAAGAGAGAGAGTGACTGAGTGAGAGAAAGCGAGAGCAAGGGAGAGTGAGTGTGTGAGTGAGTGTGTGTGTGTGTGTGTGTGTGTGTGTGTGTGTGTGTGTGTGTGTGTGAATAACTGAATGGGTGTTCTCATATTAATGAGGGATAATTCATCATATGGTATCATCCCTACTTTGATGAATCCCAGCAATTTAAACTGGAGCCTGAACAAGTCAGCATCGGTTTGCAGAAACTGGCTAACCTTTTCAATTAATGTTGTACATATGTTCAGAATCTTTCAAAAACACTAGCTGGACAAAACATATTGTCCTGTTAATTTAAGTTCTCAGTTAACTACTATTCGCTATTGGTCAACTYACTGTAGAAGCTCAAACGTAAAATACGACACTGAGAAACTTCAATGAAACCTTTGGAGAGCGACTCAATTCTATACCATACAGAAACATCTTGATCTTTATTTTCTCCGTGCAGCGTTAAACAGTTGTATTCATTTCATTAAGCTAAGTTATAATTAATTACTCCCACCATGGACCTTTTGGCATCATTATAAGAGATATAAGAGAGAAATTAAAACACACAAACTGTATAAGTGATAGAAATCAAATGACTGAGAGAGGGCACACTAATTAAAAGGATCTAACATTAGCTGATTAGTGAAGAGTTCCAGGCTTATCAGAAGCCTTCTCCACCAAAAAAAGGGGAAAAAAAGATCTCAAATTAGATAAATAAATGCCTTCATAGCAATCAAGTCAAAAGTTAATAAATAATCCCTCCATTAAGAGTTTGTTTACGACATAGTTTTGGGGATTTAAGGCATTTAGACTAGTGTTTTTGCTTAAGATCACAACATTAAGTCTAGACTATAGACTCTAAACGACCATAGATATTGTTATGTTACAGCACCATGTGGTAGCTAACACAGTTTGGTACGGAAGTCCAGAAAGTACATATGATTTTTTTTWAAGTATTCCATCCTTTTGCCCGAGATACATTTGTCATGATCAAAACATTTCAAAAGTTGTTTTGTAGAAATCACAAAATAAACACTATAAATAGGAGTGGACGTAKTGATGATAGATTGACAGTATGGCTGAGGCGGCAGAGTATATGTTTTTATTAATTACTACACTAACGGATGGTACATTTCATRCTAGCATCATGCTTTCATTTGTGTTTATAAGTAAGAATGTTAGCAAGCTAAATGTCCCTTACCTTGAGCAAAGGCATTTAAGTCCTGAACGATACGSACCTCCCAGGCTGTGTGCCACCCCCAAGACCACAGCCAAAAGCATACAACAACAATGCAGCTAACTTGGCTAGTCTTGTGAGTGAGAGAGTGAGCTAGCTAGTTAGGTAGTCTTGTTAGCTAGCTAGCTTGTTATCTGTGCTGGTTGTTAGCTTGCATAACTAATAGTAAGGGACACTTCATGTTTTATGGTGAGCTGCATTCCTGATGGTCTGATCAGATTCAAAAGCATCCTCAGAGGCTGATAAATTAAGATTCTGAYTTCATAGGTAAAGCTCCTTACAGGCAGATTAGCAGCCAGTGCATTATGTATACGATCAAGAGTGAGTCCGCTCTATTCCTGGCATGTTGATCAGATTCAATAACAGCCTCAGAGGTGAATAAATCAGGATGCTGCCTTGTAGGTTGTCTGCAAGGAGCCTTACGTATGAAACAGTGTACAAAGCAGCACCCTGATTTATCAGCCTCTGAGGCTGCTATTGAATCTGATCAGCCTGCCAGGAATAGAGCATACCCACTCTGCATAATATCCATCAGCCTATAAATCGCTAACAGTTAATCTGCCTGCAAGAAGCTTTACCTATGAAACAGCTTACACACAGTCTATAACCATTAGTCTACAGTGGTTGCTCGGAAATCTAGTTAAGATAATACAAAAATCACCATCAAAATACGTCAGTTTAAGCTAGAGATAGCTGCGTTTTTGCATGGGCTGCATCTTAATCCACCGCATCCGCCGATATAGCCCTTCCACATCTGTGGTGAAAAGTGGCAGAGCTAGAGTGGTGTTTGTCAGACCATGATACATCCCGAAAATTGGCCGACAAACTATTATGGCCACTCTTGAAAGCTGAGACTCTCACAMACACTATGGTGTTCTCCATTTTGTTATAGGACGCCAAAAGCCTCACAAGACTCGTCTGAAGGTACCAGGTACCAGTTTATAAAATGAATAGAAGTCTATATGGAGACAGTTTAGTGCCTAAAATAAGGGGAWAAATACATGTTAAAAAATAAATAATAATTGTTTCCTGATCTTTCTTATATCTCAGATATAGGACAGACACTTCAGAACAAACTTCCTTCAGAATTTTTTGGGAACTATGTGTTGTTCCGTGTAGTGAATCTGTTATTCAGTAAGTTTCTATTGGCTAATAGAAGTAATGCCAAATTCATTGTTTCATTCCCAATTGTTTTAGTTTTTTTGATACTCTACCAACTTCTTATGGCTGCAGGGGCATTATTGAGTAGCTTGGATGAAAGGTGCACAGAGGTGCCCATAGTAAAGTGGCTGCTCCTCAGTCCCAGTTGCTAATATATGCATATTATTATTCGTATTGGATAGAAAACAATCTGAAGTTTCTAAAACTGTTTGAATTATGTCTGTGAGTATAACAGAAAGTTCCACTTCCTGTTTGGATTTTTTCTGRGGTGGCAGATTTTCCACCAAGCTCTCATTGAAATTACAGCGAGATATTGATGAGTTTTCACTTCCTACGGCTTCCACTAGATGTCAACAGTCAATAGAACTTTGTCTGATGACTCTAATGTGAAGGGGGGCCGAAGGAGACAGGAATTAGTCACCACCTCCACGGGCTGACCATGCTTTCACCATGCGCGTTCACCTGAGGAGGACCTCCGTTCCACCGCTCATCTGAAGTCAATCTAATTCTCCGGTTGGAACGTTATTCAAGATGTATGTTAACAACATTCTAAAGATTGATTCAGTACATCGTTTGACATGTTTCTACTGACTGTTACGGAACTTTTGGACATTTCGTCACGTTATGGTGGACGCGCTTTGTGACTTTGGAATTGTTTACCAAATGCGCTAACCAAAGTAGCTAATTGGACATAACTAACAGACATTATCGAACAAATCAAGCATTTATTGTGGACCTGGGATTCCTAGGACTGCATTCTGATGAAGTTCATCAAAGGTAAGGAAACATTTATCATGTATTTTCTGGTTTCTGATGACTCCAAAATGGCGGCTAATTTTATTATATTTCTGAGCGCCGTCTCAGATTATTGCATGGGTTGCTTTTTCCGTAAAGTTTTTTTGAAATCTGACACAGCGGTTGCATTAAGGAGAGGTATATCTATAATTCCATGTGTATAACTTGTATTATCATTTACATTTATGATGAGTATTTCTGTTGAAACGATGTGGCTATGCAAAATCACTTGATGTTTTTGGAACTAGTGAATGTAACGCGCCAATGTAAACTCAGATTTTTTTATATAAATATGAACTTTATCAAACAAAACATGCATGTATTGTGTAACATGAAGTCCTATGAGTGTCATMTGATGAAGATAATCAAAGGTTAGTGATTMATTTTATCTYTATTTCTGYTTTTTCTGACTGCTATCTTTCGCTGGAAAAATGGCTGTGCTTATTGTGGTTTGGTGGTGACCTAACATAATCGTTTGTAGTGCTTACGCTGAAAAGCATATTTGAAATCGGACACTTTGGTGGGATTAACAACAAGATTACCTTTAAAATGATATGAGACACATGTATGTTTGAGGAATTTTAATTATGAGATTTCTGTTGTTTGAATTTGGCGCCCTGCACTTTCACTGGCTGTTGTCATATCGATCCCGGTAGCGGGATGCAGCCATAAGAAGTTTTAAGGGGTCTTATAATTCTAAATCAAATAGCAAAATTATCTTTGGTATGACAATCTTAACACAATTCCATATGTTAGCTTAGAACCCCCTCTCCACTGGCTTAGACAGGGTTTAGACTCTAGAGGGTTAAATGTCCCACGAGCGCATTATAATCAATGCAGTAGCAGCCACAGGGCTCCTTGATGAGGTGGTTATTGTTCATGGTGCATCTGAACAAATGAATGGWKGATGCGTGGTACTTTGATTAYRTCATGATCTCGACAACTTTTGGAAAGACAGCATCGAGCAATATCGAACAGCCCTCATTGCTGCTCGATCAGTCTACTTTTACAACCTGATTGAGGAGAATAAAAACAATCCAACTAAAATCAGCATTCCCCAAGTGAGGACGGCCTTCACTTTAGCAGTGATGAGTTCATGAACTTYGTCAATATCATTAGAAATTACGGACTCCTTGTTGAATCTGCGTATTTCTCCAAAGCTCAGTTGTCTTGAGTCTGCAAAGAACTGCCAGGGCCTAGGATCAATGGAGGCACTAAAGTTTTTTTGTATCCTGTATGTCTCAACACATTCATGAAAATAGTAATGGCCTCTAAACGTTCCAGCTGCCTACTGGACCCTATTCCAACTAAACCACTGAAAGAGCTACTACCTGTGCTTTTCCCTACAATGTTGAACATAATAAACGTCTCCCTATCCTCTGGATGTGTACCAAACTGTACCAAACTACAATGTCAACTTTCACTGCTATGCGGATTGACACACAGCTGTACATTTCGATGAAACATAGTGAAGCGCCAAAATTGCCATGGCTGGAAACCTGTGTTTCAGACATAAGGATGTGGATGGCGGGAAATGTTTTTTACTTTTAAACTCGTACAAAACAAAGATGCTAGTTCTATGTCGAAAGAAACAAAGAGATCTGCTGTTTGATCTGACAATTAATCTTAATGGTTGTACATTCATCTGAAATAAACATTTAAAGGGCCTCGGCGTTACTCTGGACCCTGATCTCTCTTTTGACAGGAAGCTTTTTTCCATCTTTGTAACATTGCAAAAATCAGATTTTTTTTCTCCAAATATTATGCAGATAAACTAATCCATGCTTATGTCAATTCTAGATTAGACTACTGCAATGCTCTACTCTGCGGCTACCCTGATAAAGCACTAAATAAACTTCAGTTAGTGCTAAACACGGCTGCTAGAATCCTGACTAGAACCAAAACATTTGATCACATTTCGCCASTGCTAGCCTCTCTATACTGGCTTCCTGTTAAGCCTAGGGCTGATTTCAAGGCTTTACTGCTAACCTACAAAGCATTACATGGACTTGCTCCTACCAATCTCTCCAATTTGGTCYTGCCGTTCATACCTACACGTACRCTACGGTCACAAYACTCAGGCCTCCTTATTGCCCCTAGAATTTCTAAGCAAACAGCTGAGGCAGGGCTTTCTCCTATAAAGCTACATTTTTATGGAAGGGTTTGTCTATCCATGTGAGAGACGCAGACTCGGTCTCGACCTTTAAGTCTTTACTGAAGTCTCATCTCTTCAGTAGGTCCTATGATTGAGTGTAGTCTGGCCCAGGGGTGCGAAGGTGAATAGCAAGGCACTGGAGTGACGAACCGCCCWTGCTGTCACAGCCTSGCCGGCTCCCCTCTCTCCACTGGGTTTCTCTGCCTCTGACCCTATTATGGGGGCTGACTCACTGGCTAAGTAGTATTCTCCCTTGCCATCCCTGGGAGGGGTGCATCACGTCGTGCCAGGCTTTTTTTTCTATACTCGACTTGAGTGGATTGAGACACTGACGTGRTCTTCCTGTCTGGTTTTTGTGCYCCCTCGGGCTCGTGCGGTGGAGGAGATCTTCATGGGCTATACTCAGACTTGTCTCAGGGAAGTAAGTTCATGGTCTGTTGATATTCTTCTGGTGGTGTGGGGGCTGTGCTTTGGCAAAGTGGGTGGGGTTATATCCTGCCTGTTTGACCCTGTCCGGGGGTATCGTCGGAAATGGCCAGTGTTCCCCGATCCCCCTGTCTCAGCCTCCAGTATCTATGCTATGTGCAGGGGGGCTAGGGTCAGTCTGTCCTATCTGGTGTAATTCTCCAGTCTTATTTGGTGTCCTGTGTGAACTTAAGGATGCTCCCTCTAATTCTCCCATCTCTCTCTCTCTCTTTTTCTCTCTCTCTCTCGCCCTCGCTCTCTCTTTCTCTCTCTGTCTCTCTCTCTTTCCTCCCAGAGGACCTGAGCCCTAGGACCATGCCTCAGGACTACTTGGCCTGATGCGTCTGGCTGTCCTCAGTCCACCTGGTTGTGCTGCTGATCCAATTTCTGCTTGTGGCTATGGAACTCTGACCTGTTCGCCAGACATGCTACTTTGTCTTGCTGCAACTCCAATTTCAAGTGTTCTACCTGCGGCTATGGAAACCTGTCTTGTTCACCGGATCTGCTACCTTGCCCCGGACCTGCTGTTTTCGACCCTCTATCTCCCTCATRCCAACATGCTTCTACATCTGCATTTCTTGCTGTTTGGGGTTTTAAGCTGTGTTTCTGTATAAGCACTTTGTGACATCTGCTGATGGGTTTTATAAATAAATGTGATGGATTTGATTGATAATGCTATAACCACAAGAAAATGATCTTGTGATCTAGACTGTAATGACCAAGTGGGAGACAGAGAGCTGGTTTCAAGTGCAGGGCGCAGCAGGTGTTTAATGTAAAGGACCACAGGAGGAGGCAGGCAACAGTACAGGCAGGGAAAAGGCTAGTAACGTTGTCCGGAAGATCAGGCAATAGGTGAGTAACAAGAAATCAGAGGCTAAGGTACAGGCAGGGAACAGGCAAAAGGCGTTGTTAGTGAGGSAGGCAAAAACKATCATACACGGGAGGAGTAAATYACAGGAAAAACAGAGCTCTGAAGAGAAGTGTGTCACAAACAAACAATACCTCACAAAGATGGGGTGCAAAGAACTGAACTAAGTAGTGTGTGATAATGGCATACAGGTGTGTCAACATGTGATCAGAATCCGGGTGATTGGGTTCTGGAGAGTGAGCTGAACGCTCAGGGGATCTAAGTGTATGAGAGTGTGAGTTGGAAGCAGACGYTACATAGACACAACAACTTTTGTTATTGTGAACAGGAGATAAATAAGTTGTGATCTCAACATCAGACAACAAATGTCCTCTCTGGACTTTTGTAATTTGGTGCGTCTTTAGTAAGTATTAGAAAGATAATACACTGGTAATTGTAAACTGTAATCATACCAGACAATTTTAACCTATTGTCCTAACACTACTTTACATTTACCTCATTACCAACTATAGGAGAAGATTTGCATTTATATTAGGTTTAAATTGGGATTATAAGTGAAAAAAGTACCTGTCAGTCCACAGTTTGAGTACTGTTACTAAGCAAAGTTATATAATGCATCAGACCTATTGTTTACCGCTTGCTATCTGCCAATAGATGGATCTCTGCAAATGTGTGTCCTCAGCTCCTTCACTTCCATTTCATGAGATGACGTTTCCTTTTATTTTCTCAAGTGTTTTTGTTTTCCTTGAGACAAAAATCAATAAACTCATCCGACCCATTTGGTCATATTGAAACAAGCAACAGGTGGAAAAATGTTCTCGATACGAGGGGGATATTTCAGAGTCTGAGCCAGTAGGAATATTGTGGGATGAACACAGGCCTAAATCAGTCACACACAAGAGATTTACGTTTTCAAGCGCAGAGTGCAAAAGTGTTTTTTTTTGGAGAGCAACTGGYGAGACATTGTTTTCTCTAGATTTCCCAGCCACTTTCATTTGGCTGACAGGCAGCACTCAACTTGGTAGGAGACGGAAACTGAGGAACAAAAACTATCCATCAAAAGATCCTGAAGACTGGCAGGCATACCACGAGCATTTACAACTCAACATCTCTCACAGAGAATCCTAATGTCATCTTTTCTTTTTAGATGATTCCATATCTCTTACTACCTCTATGTCTTTCAATTCAATTGAAGTGCTTTATTGGSATGGGTAACATATGTTACCATTGCCAAAGCAAGTGAAGTAGATAATAAACAAAAGTGAAATAAACAATAAAAATGAACAGTAAACTCACAAAAGTTCCAAAAGAATAAAGACATTTATAACCCATATTATGTGCAAGAAGTTAAAGTACAAAAGGGAAAATAAATCAACATAAATATGGGTTGTATTTACAATGGTGTTTGTTCTTCATTGCCCTTTTCTTGTGGCAACAGGTTACACATCTTGCTGCTGTGATGGCACATTGTGGTATTTCACCCAATAGATATGGGAGTTTATCAAAATTGGGTTTGTTTTCAAATTCTTTGTGGATCTGCGTAATCTGAGGTACGTATGTGTCTCTAACATGGTCATACATTTGGCAGGAGGTTAGGAAGTGGATTTCAGTTTCCACCTCCTTTTGTAGGCAGTGTGCACATAGCCTGTCTTATCTTGAGAGCCAGGTCTGCCTACGGCGGCCTTTCTCAATAGCAAGGCTATGCCCACTGAGTCTGTACATAGTAAAATATTTCCGTAAGTTTGGGTCAGTCACAGTGGTCAGGTATTCTGCCACTGTGTACTCTCTGTTTAGGGCTAAATAGCAATCTAGTTTGCTCAGTTTTTTGTTGTTAATTATTTAAATTATATTTTTGTTTTCTCATGATTTGGTTGTGTCTAATTGTGTTACTGTCCTGGGGCTCTGTGGGGTCTGTTTGTGTTTGTGAACAGAACCTCAGGACCAGCATGCTTAGGGGACTCTTCTCCAGATTCATCTCTCTGTAGGTAATGGCTTTGTTATGGAAGATTTGGGAATCGTTTCCTTCCTTTCGTTGATGATTTTAACAGCTATTTTCTGGATTAGCGAGTATCGGCTTAATTCTGCTCTGCATGCATTATTWGGTGTATTACTTTGTACATGGAGGATATTTTTGCTGATTTCTGCATGCAGAGTCTCAATTTGGTGATTGTCCCATTTTGTGAGGTCTTGGTTGGTGAGTGGACCCCAGACCTCACAACCATAAAGGGCAATGGGTTCTATAACTGATTCAAGTATTTTTAGCCAGATCCTAATTAGTATGTCAAATGTTATGTTCCTTTTGATGGCATAGAAGACCTCCTTGCCTTGTTTCTCAGATCGTTCACAGCTTGGTGGAAGTTGCCTGTGGCGTTGATGTTTAGGCCGAGGTATGTATAGTTTTTTGTGTGCTTTAGGGCAACGGTGTCTAGATGTAAATTGTATTTGTGGTCCTGGCAACTAGACCTTTTTTGGAACACCATTTTTTTTTGTCTTACTGAGATTTACTGTCAGGGCCCAGGTCGGACCGAATCTGTGCAGAAGATCAGCAAACAGTAGTAGACATTTGACTTCAGATTGTAATAGGGTGAGGCCGGGTGCTATAGACTGTTCTAGTGCCCTGGCCAATTCGTTGATATAAATGTTGAAGAGGATGGGGCTTAAGCTGCAACCCTGTCTCACCCCATGGCCATGTGGAAAGAAATGTGTGTTTTTTTACCAATTTTAACCACTCTTGTATTTTATAATGTCAAATGTTTTTCCCCCAACACCACTTTCCATCAATTTGTATAGCAGACCCTCGTGCCAAATTGAGTCAAAAGCTTTTTTGAAATCAACAAAGCATGAGAAGACGTTGCCTTTGTTTTGGTTTGTCTGTTTGTCAATTGGGGTGTGCACGGTGAATGTCGTACGGTAATTTGGTAAAAAGACAATTTGACATTTGCTCAGTACATTGTTTTCACTGAGGAAATGTACTTTCTCTTTCTCCCTCTCTGTCTCTTTCTCTTGCTCTTTATTTCTGTCTCGGTCTGTCAATTTCTCTGTATGTCATCCTACATTTCATCACCTGCTGTGATTTTGGAATTGGCAGGGTAGACATGCCATTTGTCAATTACACTAACCCCGGTGTAGACTGTGGTGGTGATGATGGGAAATTGACAGTTGCTGTGCGGGTTGCGTGTCCTGCTGTGCAAGGTGTGTTGGAGGTGTGTGTGTGTGAGGTGTAGGAAGCCCCTGATGTGTTGACACCCATCGTCCCCTGTGAGTTGCGTTAAGCAGTGAGCGGCAAGGGTGTCTCGGCAGACGCGTTGAGGCTCTCAGTCTTCCATCCTCACCTCTCCCCCATTTATCTTTAGTGGGGTGGAATCTCTCTCCCCGTGTTCAGGCACATCCACCACCAGCTCCATAACTCACTCCTCAGTGGGCCTGACAACTTTCCTGTGTGTGTGTGTGTGTGTGTGTGTGTGGTTGTGTGTGTGGTGTGTGTGTGTGTGTGTGTGTGTGTGTGTGTGTATTTGACAATACCCCCGACACAATCAGCGTTCTGTTCCACACTGAAAATGTATCACCGTTTCCTCCTCCTCCCTGGACGTGACGGGACAGGTGTGAACGGTTGCTGGCTCGGCCTTGGATAGACGATAATGTAAACATAGAGGAATGTGATACACATCACAGGCTCTGGGTAGAGGGGGGGGATCTACAAAATAAATTAAACATTATCCTCTGTAACAATTGATGCCCCTCTAAAGTAGCTATTGTAAACAATTGCCAACGTCTGTCAAGTATTGAGCCGCTAAAGGACCAGTTTGCTTTAGCGGTGATTTATGCTTGGCTTATTATCAGTCCTCACTTTAGACATCCCTTTCAATGTTTCAGATTCCTGCTCTAAGTAGAGGTGCATTTACCACATACGCACACATGTACGCAAGCATACGCACACACACACACACGCACACACGTACACACGCACACACATGGCGGGTCTCATTTGATGAATGTCCCCAGCCTAGGAGCTCATCTGTTCAGACTGACAGAAGGAAAGGCCATGGGATTAGCCACTTATTAAACAGACAGAGAAGCCCCTGCTCGCCTCTTTAATCACCAGTGTTGTTGTGGAGACCGCAGGAAAGTGTTGCCAGTTACCATCCATGAAACCAAAAAAGCTAAGAATAGGTAGCACAGCATGTACACAAACATGAAAAAAGAAAGACAAATTGAAATGAGAGAGAGAGAGAGAGAGAGAGAAGAACAAAGTTACATATGTAGGATTTTAATTTGATCAATGCAAGAATTTTAAGGACATTTAAAACAGAACATTTTAAAATTCTTGTGTATTTGAGGTTTAAAAAGGCTTTTAAAGTTAGTAATTTCCGCTTTGATTTTTTTCCCCCGTTAATTATAATCCACATAATAATTCACATAACCTGTTGCTGCAGGATTTTTTTCCTGCTGTAGCAAACTCTCAAATTAAGATCCTACATCTGTAGGTGACATTTAGAAGTGAAGCTAGCTACCTGCAGGGTGTTTGTGGCTTTTGCTCTTCTTGAATGTCTGATTCATCTTTCTGTTCTTCATTGTATAATCGGAGCCAGGGATGAAATTAGCATATTGGTCAATCCATATCTTGTAACACACTGTATAGTCATTATTTAGAATGTAAAAATCATACAAACTTACAAAGCCCAAAAGAGGATGATATTTGTTGATACTTATGCCTCATTTTTGCATGGGACATAAGGCAGCTGAGAGTCATGCCAAGTATCAGCATATTTCAGATATGTGACAGACTGTCCAATCTTTCTTAAGTCACTAGTTTTGGCTTGTAGCTCATCCTAATTTTACATTTACACAAAATAATAATTTTTCAGTTTGAGAGAACGTGAGAACACTAGTCCATACCTGTCATTTTAATGAATCATTTCTGTTTGAGATTTTCCTTGGGATTTCAATGATTTAGTTGACAACTTTAAATTAATTTGTGAAAAAGAAGAGCAGGAATGAATTTCATTTTCCCATTTCCCATTATAAATGAAGAGTTTTCCCAATACTTTTTCTGTGAAACAGGACTAGAGTGTCTTACAATTACATWTTTTTTTTTCCTGGATAAGTCATGTGGTCAGGGAAAACATCCGGGTCCTATCTTAAGACCAATGTTTTTACATTGCGATTGTGAGTGTAATGTTACACCACGTTGATGCTTGCTTCCTCCCAGGAAAGTGGACGCATGGCACATCAAAGCCCAGGTGGGGAGTGGGTATCTTGCGGGTGAATCGAGTCGGGACAACGTTCACATCCCCAGATAAAAGAACCAGACTTCACAGACACCACAACAAACCCTCTTCACTCCCACATCCCAGGTTTCACCTGTTACACTATCGCCTGGCTTCAAAAGGCTCCCGTTTCATCTTTTGTGTCTAGGTGTGATTGTGTGTGCGTGCGCCCTTGTACATGTGTGTGTCTCTGCAAGTACAATATGTGTGTCTGAGCCTGCATGTGCTGATTGTGCATATTTTGAGCCATTCGCTCTTTGTCACCTCTGTGAACTGCGATGGCAGTGGCTGAGTGTAGCAGAAGCTTTTGATGCCAGACAGACAATGCACCCTCACACATGAGACAGGATAAGCAAGGAGGTAAGTGTAAGTCTGTCTGCCAGCCGGATGCTCCGGTCATGGTCATACAAAGAACGGAGAGGAGAGAGGTGCTTGTACTACTGCTGACTGTCCTGAGACGCCAGGACAGAAGGCCTTGATTTCTGTAGACAGGGAGAAACAAGAAGAGAAGCGGTGAGCCTGGCATCATTTGACATTCCGTTCACTTTTTTGTGAGGATCAGGAGAGGATAGGGGAGGAGGGGAATTGGTAGAGAAGASAAGACAAGACAAGACAAGAGGACCCAAGCTATGTGGAAATGTTTTAAGAAGGTCATACCAAGGACCATTTAGCTATTTGATTTTGAATTTTAAGACCCATTGAAGTATGAAAAAAAGATCTACAAAAAGGATTTGATGAAAATACAAACGCATTGAATAACAAATTCACTATATGGAACAACAGATTCTGAAGTGTCTGTCCTATATCTGAGCGATATAAGAAAGATCTGGAAACATTTGTTTTTTTTCATGTATTTAACCCCTTATTTTTGTCACTAAACAGCCTCCATATACTGTACACTGTACTTACATTCATTTTTTCAACTGGTACCGGAGGTACTTTTAAACGAGACTTGCGAGGCGTCCTTGAGCAAAACAACTTTCTATTATGTGTTTGTGAGAGTCTCACCTTTCCACAGACGGTTCATATTATTGTGTAGCCCAAATGGTTTGGCCGCCACAGACAGAAGTTGGTATTTTGGCTGTACCGACTTTAGACGAGTCCCAAGACACTTATGGGAGTCATAGAGCAAAACAGAGAACACCATTGTGTTTGTGAGAGTCTCATCTTTCCAAAGAGGGGTCATGTAATTTTTTGATTGTTGAAAATGCACAACATTTTTCTTGAATCTTCAACATAGAAATGCTACCAAAAATAATTTCAAGAAACGCATCCATGATTCACCAAATGTATATTCGAAAGATAGAGCTAAATATTTTAAGCATATTTTTTCTTATCAGTCTCCCCCATCTACACTGAATGATGTTAACTGTAAGTGTTTTCCCGTAATAAATTAATACTAACAAATTACTCATTTCAGGAATTTCAGGAAACTAGGCGTATGTTGAGTGTCACTTCATTACTTCACAGGAGAGCCACTGGAACATACATTTTAAAAAATGAAATCAAAACCTTTTTTTTTTCAGAAATGCTTTCCGGAACATGTGAACTGTCATGTGCCTTAATTAATAACAAATGTGTATGCCATCTGTAAATACAAATAATATTGTTAAAATTAATCAAATGGCCACAAGGACAATTTATATTGCTGCCCCCCCCCCTTTGATTTTACACTGCTGCAACTCGCTGTTTATTATCTATGCATAGTCACTTTACCCCTACCTACATGTACAAATGACCTCGACTAACCTGTACCCCCTGTATATAGCCTCGTTATGTTTATTTTATTGTGTTACTTTTACTTTCATTTTTTGCTTTGCTATATTTTGAACTGCATTGTTGTTTAGGGCTTGTAAGTAAGCATTTCACGGTAAGGTTGTATACACCTGTTGTCTACACCTGTTGTATTCGGCGCATGTAGCATGGCATGACAATGTTTCAGGCTATAACATCAGCTGGTCACTATGTGTATATAATCCTTTCTAACTCGGCTTTTTTGAAAGACATCACGTCGCATAACTGCAAAGGTGTTGCTTTCCACTTTCTGCAGAACCGTGTTTTGATACCAGTGGAATGCACGGTGGAATTAGAGTATGCTAGCCTCAGGAGATGGAGAAAATTCTGGCATTTGTTTACAAATATGCAGACGGAGTCGAAAAGAGAACACAGAAGGCTGTTGTATAAAACACCTCTCTCCAGATTACATCTTCAAACCATGGCATCCGTGACAGAGAGGGAGACCTGTCCATCCATGTATATGGGTATGATAGTCTAGCTAGCTACATTTTCAGCTATGACATGTTTCTAATTTTGTCAGAAAGTCATTTTCATTTGAAGTTAAAGCGTACTGTTAGCTAGCTAACGTTAGCTGGCTGGCTCACTAGCTAAAGTTACGTGTATGATCTGTGTAGTAATATTATTTGCATCTCTTAACTAGCTAGCTAACATTGAACCTGGTTGGTCAGCTACCTGCAGATTCATGCAGGGTAGTAATGTTATGAATTGGGATTATGGTAAARAAATTGCTAGCTAGCTACATGTCTAAACAAACGGTTCCGATATGCAAGTAACCATTTCAATAGAATATTCATGATGTCACTGCGACAACTGTTTATATGTATCTGGTAATTTCACTCTGGCTATCTGTTCAGATTTCAGAGCACTCGTCTCAGTGTACCATAGCGCAGAATAACTGAAAAATGTACGTACACTCAACACCCGTTGAATATGGCCGGTGTCAGTAAACRTTGGCAAATAAGCATAATTAAATTATTGCCAGGAGCACACTTGCAGTCACCAATGCTCTGGATAACATAAAAACAGCCTAACCAGCTCTGCAAGGCTATTTCCTCATTTGTGTCTGGAAGTTGCTAGCAAGCTAGCGAACATTAAGAGGTTTTAAGAGGGTGTGAACGATCCTGAATGGGTGTAGACAAAGAAGAGCTCTCCAGTAGGTGTACCAAAACATTCCAAGGCCATTTTTTCAAAAGTGTGGTTACAATTTTATCAACTTTCAAAGCAGAATTACTTTCCCATTGTTTATCAACCGTAGTGTATGATATGCCATTTTCTAGCTCTGAGTCTCTACTTTTATCCAATGTAAAAAAACACAATTTCAAATTTTGCTACATAAGAATCAAGCAGGTCGGTCACAAATGTACAGTGAGATCTGTGTGAATGTCACGCCCTGGCCTTAGTWTTCTTTGTTTTCTGTATTTTTTAGTTAGGTCAGGGTGTGACAGGGGAGATGTTTTGTGTTTTGTCTCSTATTTGGGTGGTTGTATTGTATAGGKKKTTTTTGTTGAGTGTATGGGTTTGGGTTCAGTAGAGAGRTTTAGGAAAGTCTATGGTTGCCTGGTTTGGTTCTCAATCAGAGACAGCTGTTTATTGTTGTCTCTGATTGGGAGCCATATTTAAGGCAGCCATGGGCTTTAGGTGATTGTGGGTATTTGTCTATGTTGAACGTTAGTAGCTTGTGTGTGCACTTTCGTTTATAGCTTCACGGTCGTTTGTTTTGTTTTGTTGTAAGAGTGTTTCGTTTCATGTTACGTCTTCATCAAAATAAAAGGAAGATGTATTTCTCACACGCTGCGCCTTGGTCCTCTCTCTCACCCATAGACGATCGTGACAGTGAAGGCCAATTTACAGATTAAAAACTTATTAAGGCACATTAAATAATTTCAGTCTGGAAAAACCCCAGGGCTTGATGGCATACCAGTAGAGGTATATCAAACCTCTTTTGATGTACACAAAGATCCATTATTAGCATGTTTGAACAACTCCTATAAAAATGGTAAACTATCAAGAAGGTCTCATTTCCTATTACTGAAACAGGACACAGGTGGTAAGTATAAAGATAAAACTGGAGGCCTTTTACACTTCAATGTTGTGAAGCAAAAATCCTGGCAAAATGCACAGAATGAAAAAGATTTGACCAGATATTGTTCATTCTGATCAGACATTTTTTTTTTACATGGATGATACATTGGAGATAATATATGACAATTGCTTGAAACATTAGAACAATGTGAAACATCATAGCAGATTTCAAAAACACTTTTGATAAAGTATGTCTTGAATTTATATATACATGTCAGGACTGTTTTAAATCCGGTGAATGTCTTATACAGTGGGTTAAAGTTCATTTTGTGAAGCAG
>NC_036868.1:23753556-23763153 GCF_002910315.2 Salvelinus sp. IW2-2015 | reverse complement strand
ACATTGTTTCTAATTTTGTCAGAAAGTCATTTTCATTTGAAGTTAAAGCGTACTGTTAGCTAGCTAACGTTAGCTGGCTGGTCACTAGCTAAAGTTACGTGTATGATCTGTGTAGTAATATTATTTGCATCTCTTAACTAGCTAGCTAACATTGAACCTGGTTGGTCAGCTACCTGCAGATTCATGCAGGGTAGTAATTTATGAATTGGGATTATGGTAAAGAAATTGCTAGCTAGCTACATGTCTAAACAAACGGTTCCGATATGCAAGTAACCATTTCAATAGAATATTCATGATGTCACTGCGACAACTGTTTATATGTATCTGGTAATTTCACTCTGGCTATCTGTTCAGATTTCAGAGCACTCGTCTCAGTGTGCCATAGCGCAGAATAACTGAAAAATGTACGTACACTCAACACCCGTTGAATATGGCCGGTGTCAGTAAACGTTGGCAAATAAGCATAATTAAATTATTGCCAGGAGCACACTTGCAGTCACCAATGCTCTGGATAACATAAAAAGCCCTAACCAGCTCTGCAAGGCTATTTCCTCATTTGTGTCTGGAAGTTGCTTGCAAGCTAGCGAACATTAAGAGGTTTTAAGAGGGTGTGAACGATCCTGAATGGGTGTAGACAAAGAAGAGCTCTCCAGTAGGTGTACCAAAAAATTCCAAGGCCATTTTCTCAAAAGTGTGGTTACAATTTTATCAACTTCAAAGCAGAAATTACTTTCCATTTTTTTATCAACCGTAGTGTATGATATGCCATTTTCTAGATCTGAGTCTCTACTTTTATCCAATGTAAAAAAACACAATTTCAAATTTTGCTACATAAGAATCAAGCAGGTCGGTCACAAATGTACAGTGAGATCTGTGTGAATGTCACGCCCTGGCCTTAGTTTTCTTTGTTTTCTGTATTTTTTAGTTAGAGGTCAGGGTGTGACAGGGAGATGTTTTGTGTTTTTGTCTCGTATTTGGGTGGTTGTATTGTATAGGGGTGTTTTGTTGAGTGTATTATGGGTTTGGGTTCAGTAGAGAGGTTTAGGAAAGTCTATGGTTGCCTGGTTTGGTTCTCAATCAGAGACAGCTGTTTATTGTTGTCTCTGATTGGGAGCCATATTTAAGGCAGCCATGGGCTTTAGGTGATTGTGGGTATTTGTCTATGTTGAACGTTAGTAGCTTGTGTGTGCACTTTCGTTTATAGCTTCACGGTGTTTTGTTAGTTTTGTTGTAAGAGTGTTTCGTTTCATGTTACGTCTTCATCAAAATAAAAGGAAGATGTATTTCTCACACGCTGCGCCTTGGTCCTCTCTCTCACCCATAGACGATCGTGACAGTGAAGGCCAATTTACAGATTAAAAACTTATTAAGGCAATTAAATAATTTCAGTCTGGAAAAACCCCAGGGCTTGATGGCATACCAGTAGAGGTATATCAAACCTCTTTTGATGTACACAAAGATCCATTATTAGCATGTTTGAACAACTCCTATAAAAATGGTARACTATCAAGAAGGTCTCATTTCCCTATTACTGAAACAGGACACAGGTGGTAAGTATAAAGATAAAACTGGAGGCCTTTTACACTTCAATGTTGTGAAGCAAAAATCCKGGCAAAATGCACAGAATGAAAAAGATTTGACCAGATATTGTTCATTCTGATCAGACAKTTTTTTTTACATGGATGATACATTGGAGATAATATATGACAATTGCTTGAAACATTAGAACAAAGGTGAAACATCATAGCAGATTTCAAAAACACTTTTGATAAAGTATGTCTTGAATTTATATATACATGTCAGGACTGTTTTAAATCCGGTGAATGTCTTATACAGTGGGTTAAAGTTCATTATTGTGAGCGTCCTACAGCCAAACAACCTGACATGTACATGTTTGTGAGAGTCTCACCTTTCAGTAGAGGGGTCATATCAGTGTGTAGCACAAACTGTTCAGACGCTACAGAAGTAGGCAGATTGGYGGWMCCGACTTCAGACAAGTCCCRYGGTGCTWGTGGGGGTCATAGAGCAAAACGGAGGACACCATCATGAGAGTTTCATCTTTCCATAGAGTAGGCCAAACCGTCCGTACGCAACAGACATTTTTGTGAGAAGACCGGTTTTTGGAATGTCTCATAGTCTGACAAACACTGCTGTAGCTCGGCCAGCTTCCAACGCAGATGCGGAAGGTAGCCCATACAAAAAACCAAGATATCTCTAGCTTTAGGATTTTGATGGGGATTTTCATTATTATGCTTATTACATTTCTCTAGCCTCTCTGGACTAAACCCCAATTATGGTAAGTTTACTCTATTATGTATTGGATCGTTAAAATACACAACTTTTACATTACCCTGTAGCTTACCAATAAAATGGGGTGATGGTGAAATAAACATACTTGGTATTTATATACCTGAAGATATAAATGAATTTAACAGATGAAATTTCAATAGAAATAAAAAAAAAATAGACTAGAKCCTGCAACCATGAACAGGTAAATGCATGTCTATTTATGTAAACATCACACTGGTTAACTCTTTAGTTATATCACAATYTATGTATTTAATTATGGCGCTGCCTACTCTAGATGACTTGTTTTAAAATCATATGAGCAATGATTTTAGTATTTCACTTTATTTGGAATGCTAAACTAGACAAAATTAAACATACCTATTTATAAAATGAATATGATTTGTGGGGGCTGAAATTATGAAATATTAAATCATTAAACCTCTCACTAAAAGCTTTACTAATACATAAATGATACTTAAATTTCGAAATGGTTCCCCAGGGATTATTATGAAAGCCTCATTCATTGTTAAAAATTTGCCTTTTGCCTTTATACAGATTACAATCTCCCATTTTCGGGTTCATTGAAAAGTAAACCTTGTTCAAAGTATCACCCTTCCTTTCACAATCCATACAAAGCTGTTTACAACTTAAACGTTATCCTTCAGAGAAGACAGAACAAATAATCACAACAAATATTAATGTTGAACTCAAATATACTG
This sequence comes from Salvelinus sp. IW2-2015, assembly GCF_002910315.2. Taxonomy (NCBI): domain Eukaryota; kingdom Metazoa; phylum Chordata; class Actinopteri; order Salmoniformes; family Salmonidae; genus Salvelinus; species Salvelinus sp. IW2-2015. Next base: position 23,760,145 of record NC_036868.1, on the reverse strand, counting down.
ATTGATTAAAACACCTTTCTTTATGGAATATAAAGGTATATTTATTAACGATATTATGAATAGGAATGGTGGAGTTCTTTCACACATGCAGCTATCGRAAATATATGGGAATGTTTCCTCAATCCTCAACCCAAACAGACTGATTGCAGCATTACTGCAAAACATGTAGAAAGCAAGTCTAAGCAGGAGAGGGTAGGGAACTTGTTTGTCTGTCATATATTACTGACCAAAATTGGCTGAAAAAGATTAGCAGAAATATACCAGTTTAATTTGAGGACAAAAATGTTGACAGCTGCGCCATACAGGTTGTAAAATAGCTGGGAAGATATTTTTAATGTACCGATTCCATGGCACATGGTGTATGAACTGTGACAACACTGAAGAAATGACACTATGCTACAATGTAAAGTAGTGAGTGTACAGCTTGTATAACAGTGTAAATTTGCTGTCCCCTCAAAATAACTCAACACACAGCCATTAATGTCTAAACCGCTGGCAACAAAAGTGAGTACACCCCTAAGTGAAAATGTCCAAATTGGGCCCAATTAGYCATTTTCCCTCCCCGGTGTCATGTGACTCGTTAGTGTTACAAGGTCTCAGGTATGAATGGGGAGCAGGTGTGTTAAATTTGGTGTCATCGCTCTCACACTCCCTCATACTGACTGGTCACTGGAAGTTCAACATGGCACCTCATGGCAGAAGAAAACTCTCTGTTTCATCCCAGGAGTCTGAAAAAAATAAATTGTGCTCTACATAAAGATGCCTGGCTATTAAAGAAGATTGCCAAGACCCTTGAACTGAGCGGCAGGCACGGTGGCCAAGACCATACAGCGGTTTTAACTGGACAGGTTCCACTCAGAACAAGCCTCGCCCTATGCGTCGACCATAGACGTGAAGTGCACGTGCTCAGCGTCAATATCCAGAGGTTGTCTTTGGAAAATAGACGTATGAGTGCTGCCCAGCATTGCTGCAGAGGTTTGAAGGGGTGAGGGGGGTCAGCCTGTCAGTGCTCAGACACAACGCCGTAAAACTGCATCAAATGTGGCTGCATGGCTGTTGTCCTATGAAGGAAAGCCTCTTCTAAAGATGATGGCACAAGAAAGCCCGCAAACAGTTTGACTGGAAGACAAGCAGACTAAGGGCAGGATTAACTGGAACCGATTGTCCGTGGTTGATGAGACCAAAGATAACTTATTTGGTTCAGATGTGTTCAAGCGGGGTGGCAGCAACCAAGGTGAGGAGGAACAAGCAAAGTGTGTCTTGCCTACAGTCAAGCATGGTGGTGGGGAGTGTCAAATGGTTCTGGGGGCTGCAGAGTGCTGCGGCAGCTGGGGACTACCAGTTCATTGAGGAAACCATGAATGCCAACAATGTACTGTGACATTACTGAAGCAGAGCAGTGATCCGCCTCCTTCGAGAGACTGGGGCCCGCAGGCAGTATTCAACATGATTAACGACCCAAACACACCTCCAAGACGACCACTGCCTTGCTAAAGAAGCTGAGGGTTAAGGTGATGGACGGGCCAAGCATGTCTCCAGACCTAAACCCTATTGAGCATCTGTGGGGCATCCTCAAACGGAAGGTGGAGGAGAGCAAGGTCTCTAACATCCACCAGCTCCGTGATGTCGTCATGGAGGAGTGGAAGAGGACTCCAGTGGCAACCTGTGAAGCTCTGGTGAACTCCATGCCCAAGAGGGTTAAGGCAGTGCTGGAAAATGATGGTGGCCACACAAAATATTGMCACTTTGGGCACAATTTGTACATTTTCACTTAGGGGTGTACTCACTTTTGTTGCCMGCGGTTTAGACATGAATAGCTGTATGTTGAGATATTTTGAGGGGAAAGCAAATTTACACTGTTATACAAGCTGTACACTCACTACTTTACATTGTAGCAAAGTGTMATTTCTTTAGTGTTGTCACATGAAAAGATATACTCAAATATTTACAAAWATGTGAGGGGTGTACTCACTTTTTTGATATACTRTAGGTGGGTTGGACTGAGAGTAGCTGAGGGTTGGGATTATAAAGCTCATGATCGGTAATAGTTATTGCTGAAAACACTATACTGTATATAATATATACTGAAGATGTCTGAGTACTATTTATTCAACATGTAATGTGTGTATGTAATATTTGCGTGTGTATATATATATATATATATGTATTTACCAGTCAACATTTTGGACACACTTACTCATTCNTACCAGTCAACATTTTGGACACACTTACTCATTCAAGGGTTTTTCTTTATATTTACTATTTTCCATGTTGTAGAATAATAATGAAGACATCAAAACTATGAAAAACACATATGCTGAGCAATTGTTGGCTGCTTTTCCTTCACTCTGCTGTCCAAACCATCTCAATTGGGTTGAGGTTGGGTGAATGTGGAGGCCAGTTCAACTGATGCAGGACTCCATCAATCTCCTTCTTGGTCAAATAGCCCTTACACAGCCTGGAAGTGTGTTGGATCATTGACCTGTTGAAAAACAATGATAGTCCCACTAAGCACAAACCAGATGGGATGGCGTATCGCTGCAGAATGCCGTGGAACACATGCTGGTTAAGTGTGCCTTGAATTCTAAATAAATCACTGACAGTGTCCCCAGCAAAGCACCCCCACACCATCACACCTCCTCCATGCTTGACGGTGGGAACTACACATGCGGAAATCATCCGTTCACATACTCTGCATCTCACAAAGACACGGCGGTTGGAACCAAAAATCTCATATTTGGACTCATCAGACCAAAGGACAGATTTCCACCGGTTCTAATGTTCATTTCTCATATTTTTTGGACCAAGCAAGTCTCTTGTTCTTATTGGTGTCCTTTAGTAGTGGTTTCTTTGGAGCAATTCGAACATGAAGGCCTGATTCACRCAGTCTCCTGTGAACAGTTGATGTTGAAATGTGTCTGTTACTTGAACTCAGTAAAGCATTTATTTGGGATGAAATTTCTGAGGATGGTAACTCTATAATGAACTTATCCTCTGCAGCAGAGGTAACTATGGGTCTTCCTTCCCTGTGGCGGTCCTCATGAGAGCCAGTTTCTTCATAGCACGTGATGGTTTTTGCGACTGCACCTGAAGAAACTTTCAAAGTTCTTGACATTTTTCACATTTTCCAGGTGACTAGCTCATGGCGCTGGATGAGAGAATGCCAAGAGTGTGCAAAGCTGTCATCAAGGCAAAGGGTGGCTACTTATAGGGTGGCTACCAAGGGTGGCTACCAAAAATAATTTTGATTTGTTAAACACTAGTTTGTTTACTACATMTTATTTCATAGTTTTGATGTCTTCACTATTATTCTACAATGTATAAAATWRTAAAAATAAAGAACCCTTGAATGAGTAGGTGTGTCCAAACTTTTGACTGGGACTCAAAGGTTTGTGGACTTGCGGCATGTCTAGTGAGGTAAGTGTGTGTGTCAGAGCTGTGTGTAAGTTGACGATGCAAACGATTTGGAAATATTCAACAATTAATGTTTCTTAAAAAAAATGATCCAGTCAGTCTCTGCTCAACTCTTAGCCAAGAGAAACTGGCATGCATAGTATTTATATCAAATCAAATCAAATTGTATTAGTCACATACACATGCGTAGTAGATTGTTAATGTGAGTGTAGCGAAATGCTTGTGTTCTAGCTTCCGACCATGCAGTAATATCTAACAAGTAATATAACCTAACAAATTTCATAACAACTACCTTATAACACAAGTGTAAAGGAATGAATACGAATATGTCATAAACATATATAAATGAGTGATGGCCGAACGGCATAGGCAAGATGCAGTAGATGTATATGAGTACAGTATATACATATGAGATAAGTATGTGAGGGTATGAAAACATTATATGAAGTGGCATTTTTAAAGTGGCTAGTGATACATTTAATTACATCAAGATGGCAAGATGCAGTAGATGTATAGCGTACGTATATACATATGAGATAGTAATGTAGGGTATATAAACATTATATAAAGTGGCTAGTGATAAATTGATTACATAATTTTTTCCATTATAAAGTGGCTGGAGTTGAGTCAGTATGTGGCAGCAGCCACTCAATGTTAGTGATGGCTGTTTAACAGTCTGACGGCCTTGAGATAGAAAGCTTTTTTCAGTCCTCGGTCCCCGCTTTGATGCCACCTGTACTGACCTGCCTTCTAGATGATAGCGGTGAACAGGCAGTGGCTCGGTGTTTTTGTCCTTGATGATCTTTTTGTCCTTCCTGTGACATCGGGTGGTGTAGGTGTCCTGGAGGGCAGGTAGTTTGCACCCGGTGTGATGCTTGTGCAGAGTTACTCTGTGGATGCTGAGAGAACCTCTGGAGAGCCTTGGGCGAACAGCTGCCGTACCAGGCGGGTGATACAGATGCCTCTCCGATTGTGCATCTGTAAAATTTTGTGAGTGTTTTTTGGTGACAAGCCTAATTTCTTCAGCCTCCTGAGGCGCTGCTCGCCTTCTTCACCACGCTGTCTGTGTGGGTGGACCATTTCAGTTTGTCCGTGATGTGTACGCCGAGGAACTTTAAAACCTCTCCACCCTCTCCACTACTGTCCCTCAATGTAGATAGGAGGCTGCTCCCTCTGCTGTTTCCTGAAGGCCACAATCATCTCCTTTGTTTTGTTGACATTGAGTGTGAGGTTATTTTCCTGACACCACACTCCGAGGGCCCTCACCTCCTCCCTGTAGTCCGTCTCGTCATTGCTGGTAATCAAGCCTACCCCTGTAGTGTCGTCTGCAAACTTGATGATTGAGTTGGAGGCGTGCGTGGCCACGCAGTCGTGGGTGAACAGGGAGTACAGGAGAGGGCTGAGAACGCACCCTTGTAGGGACCCAGTGTTGAGGATCAGCGGGGTGGAGATGTTGTTACCTACCCTCACCACCTGGGGGTGGCCCGTCAGGAAGTCCAGGACCCAGTTGCACAGGGGGGGGTCGAGACCCATATAAGCCCTCTGTTTCAAAATGAAGAGCAAGGCGTGCCACTTTGTTCTGGGCCAGCTGCAGCTTAATGACTAGGTCTTTCTTTGCAGCCCTTGAGAATAATCAAGATTAGACAAAACTAGAACCTGCATGACTTTTTTTTGAAGTGTGTTGTCAAGAAATCAGAACATCTCTTTATTATGGATGTACCTCTCCCCATCTTTGCAACCCTTTAATCAGTATGTTTTGACCATAACAGTTTACAATCTAAGGTAACACCAAGTAATTTAGTCCCCTCAACTTGTTTATTACTGGCCACCCATCCCAAAACTGACTGCAACTCCTTGTTAAGGTTTTCAGTGACTTCATTAGCTGTGGTTGCTGACCCGTATATGGTTGAGTCATCAGCATACATGGACACACAGGCTTTGTTTAATGCCTGTGGCAGGTCATTGGTAAAAATAGAAAAGATTTGAGGGCCTAGAGAGCTGCCCTGCGGTACACCACACCCTACATGTTTGACATTAGAGAGGCTTCCATTATAGAAAACCCTCTGAATTCTATTAGATAGATAGCTCTGAATCCACGATATGGCAGAGGTTAAAAAGCCATAAAACATACATTTTCTCAACAACAGGTCATGGTCAATAATATCAAAGGCAGCACTGAAATCTAACAGTACAGCTTCCACAATCTTCAAATTATCAATGTATTTCATCCAATAATCAGTAATTTGTGTCAGTGCAGTACATGTTGAGTGCCTTCCTCTATAAGCATGCTGAATGTCTGTTGTTAATTTGTTTACAGAGAAATAGCATTGTATATGGTCAAACACTATTTTTTCCAACAGTTTGCTAAGAACTGACAGCAAGCTGATTGGTCTGCTGTTAGAACCAGTAAAGGACACTTTACCTCTCTTGGGTAGCAGAATGGCTTTGATTTCCCTCCAGGCCTGAGGACAAACAACTTCGTCCAGACTAAGATTAACCATTCTTTATGACAGAGAGGAGTGGCCACATGCTCAGTATCTTTCCATCTAAGTTGTCAATACCAGGAGGATTGTCATTATTGATCGACAACAATACTTGTTCCACCTCACACACACTAACTACTAAAATCATACTTCCAATGTTTTTCTTTCATTATAATTTGGAATGATAATGAATACGATGGCTCACTGTTCATTGTTGGCATTTCCTGCCTACGTTTGTCCACTTTGCCAATGAAGTAATCATTAAAATATTTGGCAACATCAAATGGTTTAGTGATAAATAAGCCATCTGATTCGATGAAAGATGGAGTTGAATTTGTCTTTCTGCCCATCATTTCATTTAAAGTACTCCCAAGTCATTTCATCCATCATTCTTTAAATCATTGATCTTGGTTCATAATACAGTTTATTCCTCTTTTTGTAGAGTTTAGTCACATAATTTCTCAATTTGCAGTAATCCATGGAGCCTTAACAGTTCTAACAGACCATTTCTTAGCAGGAGCATGTTTATCAATAATTGGAAGAAACAATTTCAATAAATCTATCAAGTGCAGCGTCTGGATGCTCCTTATTAATCATACATTAGACCCTAATAACATATTATAATAAACATCAATTATCATTAACATAGCACAATCTTTTGTATGGATACTTCTCATACACTGATTTTAGGC
>NC_036868.1:23686051-23753283 GCF_002910315.2 Salvelinus sp. IW2-2015 | reverse complement strand
ATCCAAGGAGCCTTAACAGTTCTAACAGGACCATTTCTTAGCAGGAGCATGTTTATCAATAATTGGAAGAAACAATTCATAAATCTATCAAGTGCAGCGTCTGGATGCTCCTTATTAATCATACATTAGACCCTAATAACATATTATAAAGTGAGAGATAATTCCATCACTCTCTCTGTTCCTCCCCAGGCCGACGGCTCTCTCTTCAATAGCAGTGTAAGCTAACTAACACACTGCCCTTTCCCACCTGGACAAAAGGAACACCTATGTGAGAATGCTATTCATTGACTACAGCTCAGCGTTCAACACCACAGTGCCCTCAAAGCTCATCAATAAGCTAAGGACCCTGGGACTAARCACCTCCCTCTGCAACTGGATCCTGGACTTCCTGACGTGCCGCCCCCAGGTGGTAAGGGTAGGTAACAACACATCCGCCACGCTGACCCTCAACACAGGGGCCCATCAGAAGTGCGTGCTCAGCCCCCTCTTGTACTCCCTGTTCATGACTGCATGGTCAGTCACGACTCCAACACCATCATTAAATTTGCAGATGACACAACAGTGGTAGGCCTGATCACCGACAACAACGAGACAGACTATAGGAGGAGGTCAGAGACCTGGCCATGTGGTGCCAGGACAACAACCTCTCCCTCAACGTGATCAAGACAAAGGAGATGATTGTGGACTACAGGAAAAAGAGGATCGAGCACGCCCCCCATTCTCATCGACGGGGCTGCAGTAGAGCAGGTTGAGAGCTTCAARTTCCTTGGTGTCCACATCACCAACAAACTAACATGGTCCAAGCACACCATGACAGTCTTGAAGTGGGCACGACAAAATCTATTCCCCCTCTGGAGACTGAAAAGATTTGGCATGGGTMCTCAGATCCTCAAAAGGTTCTACAGCTGCACCATCGAGAACATCCTGACKGGTTGCATCGCTGCCTGGTACGGCAAATGCTCGGCCTCCGACCGCATGGCACTACAGAGGGTCCAAGCTTCCTGCCATCCAGGACCTCTATACTAGGCGATGTCAAGAGGAAAGCCCTAAAAATTGTCAAAGACTCCAGCCACACTAGTCATAGACTGTTCTCYCTGCTACCACACGGCAAGTGGTACCGGAGCGCCAAGTCTAGGTACAAGAGGCTTCTAAACAGCTTCTACCCACAAGCCATAAGTCTCCTGAACATCAAGTCAAATGGCTACCMAGACTACTCGCGTTGGCCCCCCTTCCCCTCTCCACACCACCATCACACTCTGTTGATCATCTATGCCTAGTCACTTTAATTAACTCTACCTACATGTACATACTACATCAACTAACCGGTGCCCCCGCACATTGACTCTGTACCGGCACCCCCCTGTATATATTGCTATTTTTTTTAAATKACTTGTTACTTTTATCTCTTATTCCTATCCGTATTTTTTTTWAACTGCACTGTCGGTTAGGGGCTCGTAAATAAGCATTTAACTGTAAGGTCTACACCTGTTGTATTTGGCGCATGTGATTAATAAAATGTGATTTGATATGATTTGAACTAGATGTACTCTTCAATTATGTATCACTGCGGAGGAAGAAGCCATGCAATAGAAACTGTTGTTTTAGCAAAAGGACTCCCAGAGTGTATGATTCCCAACCGAATACAATGAGGCTCAGTGATGGATGAGTCCTCTGCTTCTGCCCTCCTCCCTTTCCTTCTCTCTCTCTCTCTCTCTCTCTCTCATCTTCCTCTCATCTCTCTTCTTCTCTCTCTCTCTCTCTCTCTCTCTCTCTCTCTCGTCTCTCTCTCTTCTCTCTCTTCTTACTCTCCCCTCTCCTGTTCTCTCTCTCTTTCTCTCTCTCTCTCCTCTCTCTCTCTCTTCTCTCTTCTCCTCTCTCTCTCGTCTCTCTCTCTCATCTCTCTCTCTCGTCTCATCTCTCTCTCATCGCTTCATCTCCCTCTCCCTCTCTCCTCTCTACCTCTCTCTCTCTCAGTCTCTCTCTCCTTCCCTCGTTCTCTCTCTCCTCTCTCTCTCTCTCTCTTCCTCTCTCTCTGTCTCTGCATAGGCTCCTTGCTTGGTATAGTACAGTATAGTCTCTATAGATTTTTTTTAAAACTTTGCTAAATAGCCTTCACAGTTTATAAAACAGGTCATTGACCTGGCATGAGCTGAGCTTCAGGTATTATTCCTGAATGACATGCATTCAATGCTACAGTGCATTCGGAAAGTATTCAGACCCTTTCACTTATTCCACATGTTGTTACGTTACAGCCTTATTCCAAAATTAATTCAATACAAAACAATCCTCATCAGACTTCACAAAATACCTCAAAATGAAAAAGTGGAAACAGATTTCTCAATCTTTGCAAATGTAATAAATAATGAAAACAGAAATACCTTATTTACACAAGTATTCAGACTTTCTATGAGTCTCAACATTGAGCTCAGGTGCATCCTGTTTCCATTGATCATCCTTGAGATGTTTGTACAACTTGATTGGAGTCTGCCTGTAGTTAATTCAATTGATTGGACATGATTTGGAAAGGCACACACCTGTCTATATAAGGTCCTACAGATGACAGTGCATGTCAGAACTAAAACTAAGTCCTGAGGTCGACRGAATTGTCCCTAGAGCTCCGAGAAAGGATTGTGTCGAGGCACAGATCTAGGGAAGGGTACCAAAACATTTCTGCAGCATTGAAGGTCCCCAAGAACACAGTGGCCTCCATCATTCTTAAATGGAAGATGTTTGGAACCACTAAGACTCTTCSGAGAGCTGGCCGCCCGGCCAAATTGAGCAATCGGGGGAGAAGGGCCTTGTTCAGGGAGGTGACCAAGAACCCAATGGTCACTCTGACAGAGCTCCACATCTTTAAATGTGCATCGTTGACTCACATATCCTATRTCTTCTATGGCTTATCTCCTATGGCTTACACTTAAGATGTACTCATGTAGCTGTTAAACTCTACTTTCATAGGAAGCATATCATGCATGTAAGATGAATTCTGCAGTATCTCTCTCTCTCTCTCTCCATTTGAGCAGAAAAATAGTAGAAAACATGAGATTTCAATTGATTTTATACTGAAAACAAACAATTCATGGGAGGACTGACTGAGTCTTTTGTGTGTGATAGTCAATGTTCCCATTCCAAATGTACATTATCTTTATATCCTATATCCTATTGATATCAGGTTGAATATTTCAGAGTATTCAGGAATGTTGGCATCTCACATACTTTAGCATTTTAGTTCTTCTATTCTTTCTGCCGTATGGCTTGCGGTACTTGCATGGTTCACATTCTAGCAAAAGTGCAAAACATTTTCAACAGGTGGCTGGCTCTACGTGGGGATATAATGGCATAAAATAGGTCCAGTCCGAATCAATATGTTTTTAGAAAAATGTGTGTACCACAGAGGAATGTAATTGGTTCTATTTGAGACAGCGCCCACACCTCTCTCGCTTGCTCGCTCGCTCTCTCTCTCTCCCTCTCTCTCACGCTCTCTCTCTCGCTCATTCTCTGTCTCTCTGCATGCAATTTTGTCTCAGTGTGGCAGATCAGTGCTTTCTAAATTGTTTATCCAAGTGAAAAAGCACAAATATTTTATATAATTTGAGAAGATACATGATAAGCCAATGAAGCATGACTCATATTACAGTGTGCAGAAATTAAACCCAAGATAAAAGTCTGGAGAAAGCAAACCCAAGCTTGACAAAACCAAAATTAGCAGCTTTGGGAACACTAATGTACCCCGTCGATAAACAAAATGATAGATCATTACCTAGGATTAATTTTACATTTCTGTAACCCCCAAACTAATTTCCTGTTTATCTTGATTAAGATGCACATAGTTTACGATAATGTATTGAATTCATATTTCATCAGATGTTTATAGAACAACATTTATAGCTACAGTAGTCCTTGGTGATACACAAAAGCAGAGATATGATGTTCATATGACTGTGACTCACTGTGTGTGTGTGTGTGAGTGAGAGTGAGTGTAGGAATGTACAGACAGGAAAACCTGCAGGGCAGTTCTAATGCTCCCCAGACTAGTGGTGCTATGACTGAGGCAGGCAGGGGAGAGGGGGTATAGACTTGTCATACCTGAAMTAGAACTGATATATTTGTCTCCTTCCTTAAATCCCAAGCTAACATCTCGACAAAGTACTGTATAATATAAACTGAAATACATGTTCAAATCAGAAGTCCCCCCCCCCCTCTCTCTGTCTGCTCTCTAGATATAAATCCTACAGGAAAATAACATACGGGCAGAAAGATTTCACATACTGCTGACAACATGCACACCTGAGCGATATACTTAATCTACTCACCTGAAAATCAATGAAAGTGTATCAAATCATCCCGACACGCAACATGAACTCTCAACCTATTCCCTCTCAACCTATTCCCTCTCAACCTATTCCTTCTCCTCTCCAATCAAACTGAATAGCATGTGGTTTTCCCTGCAAACACAAATTACATGTTATAGTCGCAAATCCTAATAAATGTACATCTTTAATTTGCACCGTACTTCTACAGATATTCATATCTAAGAAATCATAAGCTTTAAGATGTAAAACGGCCTATCTGTCAAAGTAAATCCAGAGTTAATTACAGTAGAGATGTGTTCACAAAGCTGCCTTTGTTGTACTTCAGGAGTTTCCGCAATCAGACTGACATGTCTGACTGTAAGTCGCTTTGGATAARARCGTCTGTTAAATGGCATATATTATTATTATTATTATTTTGTTCAAGGGGTGAACTCGCCTCAGGCCGAGTCTTTGACAGCTTTAACTCTCACTGCTATTAAAATGGACGCTTTTTCCTAACAGCGAAACAATGAAACACAATACAATAGCCAATAAAGTTATCACTTAACCCGTGGACCTTATGAACAAAAACACACATACAGTATGTAGGATCTTATTTTGATCACCCTGTTGCAGGAAAACTTTCATTGCATTGCAGGACATTTTAAACTTCTAAGTGTACTTGAGGTTTTAAAAGGCTTCTGAAGCTTSCAATTTCCACAAAGATATCCATCACATTACAAAAGGAGCGTATGGGAATCCAATCCAAATAAATAAATGAATGAATGGAACATGTGTGGTCGGCCTTTTCAACTGGCTATTTAGGGTGTTAACCATATTTTCACCGAATAGACACTGTATTTATATATTCATATCTTCTTTAGATTACAATCTTTGAGATCAATGGCCAAATGATATCAGCTGGGAATCAAGCCCAACATCTACAGAACGGATCCATAGTTCTAAACACCATGAAGAATAGTGAGTGATCTTTTTGGATACATTGATAATTGGGATCAGTCCTCTAACACTGGGTAACCGGAGATCCTTTCTAGCTTAGTGTCCTTCATATCCTCCGCTAAGAGAACAATGGACAAATTACATTAAATGACTTCACAGAATAGCCAAACTGACACCATTGATTGGCTTATTATATGGCAACATCCTCTAACACGGGGTCGGTGGCACATAACTGTTGATGAGACCCAAACAGATCCCTGTTGCCATAGGGTAGGCATATGCGTGTCAACTGTAATGGAAGAMCTGGTTTCAAATACTATTTGAAATGATTTCAAATGCCTTAGCTATRCTTGATTGAGCTTGCCTGTTTCAATGGCAMCAATACAAATGCTTCCGTCTGGCACTCCAGGCAGGCAAAAGCAAACACTCAAACGATTTGAAAGATTTCAAATAGTATTTACACCCAGGTYTGGYAGTATGCAGCCATGGTCCCCCAGCTGCCCATGCAGTCATCCTTGCCCTGCCTTTCCTCCGGCCGCCATCACAGCAGCTGAGGATCCATTTTAAGAGTGATGCATTCAACAGCTGGTGCTGCCGAGCCCAGGTCTGGTAGAGGTGGATGAGGAGAAGAGGGGGAGGAGAGGGGTAGGAGGAGAGAGGAACTGTCTTTGAAAACACAGGACATGGCACATGTCTGACTGTAGGCAAGCAGCCAAATGGGAAAACAATGTTGAGGAAGGAACATGGACTCTCTATCTTCCTCTCTTTCTCTCTCTCTCTGTCCCACTCCCTCTCCCTCTCCCTCTTTTCACATACAGTACATGAATACATACCTGGCATCATTCACCCTTCGTGTAGAATAGGCTCCGGGAAGCCCTGAGAATAGTTGCGTGCTATGCCCATGTGCTGAATGTTTTGGAAAACTGAGAGAGAAKTTGGCCGGCGTTCACAACATACTGTCGTTGCTGGCCAGGTGTGGACATGCTGAGACAATGCACCACTTGTGGTTTTGATACATGAACTGCTCGAAAAACAAGAAATGGGATTTTCCCAAAAGTGATGGAACTTAGTCTTACGAGTGTTTTAACGACGCATCGTTCTAACAGCGGCCGCAGATGGACCAACACCACACAGATAGAGTCGGATAAGCTTTCTATGTTCAATTCTTACCTTAGCATTGGAATTATTTCACAATACTGACGAAGGWTCAGCTCCTAGAGAGACACAGTTGAAGTCGGACGTTTACRTACACCTTAGCCAAATACATTTAAACTCAGTTTTTCCACAATTCCTGACATTTAATCCAAGTAAAACTGCCCTGTCTTAGGTCAGTTRGGATCATCACTTTATTTTARGAAWGTGAAATGTCAGAATTATTTCACCTTTTATTTCTTTCATCACATTCCCAGTGGGTCAGAAGTTTACATACACTCAATATTGTATTTTGTAGCATCATGTGCGCTTTTACAAGGTCTTGTTAATTTGTTTACCAAATGGTTTTTTGCGTGTGTTTTAGTGTTACTATTTGGTCTATCATGATAAGCTTCCTCACAATCAGAGTTGGGAGATGTTGGCACATTCCTCCTGACAGAAGCGATGTAACTGAGTCAGTTGGTAGGCCTCCCTGCTCGCACACGCTTTTTCAGTTGTTGACCCACAAATTTTTCCATGGGTTGAGGTCAGGGCTTTATGTATGGCCACTCCCAATACCTTTACTTGTTGTCTTTAAAGCCATTTGCTCCACAACTTTGGAAGTATGCTTGGGTCACCTTGTACATTTGGAAGACCCATTTGCAACCAAGCTTTAAACTTCCTGACTGATGTCTTGATGATCGTTGCTCAATATATCCACATAATTTTCCTCCCTCATAAATGCCATCTATTTTTGTGAATAGCTGCACCAATCCCTCCTGCAGCAAAGACACCCCCAACATGATGCGCCACCCCCTGCTTCAGGTTGGATGGTGTTTCCGCTTAGCAAGCCTCCCCCTTTTCCTCCAAATATACGATGTCATATAGGGCCAAACAGTTCTAATTTTGTTTTCATAGACCAGAGGAAATTTCTCCAAAAAGTATGATCTTTGTCCCCATGTGCAGTTGCAAACTGTAGTCTGGCTTTTTTATTGGCAGTTTTAGAGCAGTGCTTCTTCCTTGCTGCAGCCTTTCAGGTTATGTCGATATATTTTGATGGACCTCGTATTTACTAGTGAAATATAGATTCATCTTTATGATACTCCTGTTTCACTTCACAAGACCTACATAGGGTCCACCTTACTCCTGCTCTTTGCCTTTCTGGTGACTTGAATTTGCCACTTCTTCGGCTAAGAGCAAAGTACTGTTCATCTCTAGCGTATGACAGAGGAACGTCGCTCGCCTTCTTCTGAGCGGTTATGACGGACTGCATCGGTCCGATGTTTTTATACTTGATTTAGCCGGACTGTATTATGTTTGTTACAGATGAAACGTTGGCTACCTTCAGGAGTTTTGCGGAGATTAATTGCTCCCATCACAGGATGAACCACAGTTGATCTTCTGGCCAAGAATCTCACAATTTTTTATTTCGTGAGGTCTTGGCTCATTATCTTTATGGGATTACGTATTTCCCATGATGTCAAGACATCAAGGAGATTGCGTCACTTGAGTTTAAAGTGGTTAGATGCCATTCACAATAAATCTCTCACTATAGGTGTAACCCACATACTCAATGTGTAGCGTACTAATACCGTTAATGATGTCAATTAGTCTAATCAGAGAGAGCTATCTAAAGCCATGGCATTTATGTTTCCTGGTATTTATCCCAAGCTGAATTCTCTTAAAGGCCCACAGGTCAACTCGACGTCACTGTAATTTGTGATTACAGTGAGGATTTATAAGTCGGTGAAATAATCTCTATTCTATATACGAATGAATGAAAAATTACTTGTGTCATGCACAAAAGTAGATGTCCTAACAGACTTGTCAAAACTCTAGTTTGTTAACAAGAAAATTTGTCGCGAGTGGGTTTTGGAAAACGAGTTTTTAAGCTCCAACTAAATGTATGTAAATTTCCCGACTTACAAACTGTATTACCACCTATGCTGCAAGGATCGGTGGCTATGGATTACTTATGCCACTAGTGATGCATTTAAATTCATTAGATTTGGCACATTCATTGCGTCACTGTTACACTTTTTTTTATTTTAGCAAATCAATTAGATCTCAATTGATTGACAGTAAATTTTGATTTCATTCTTTGTTTAAACTATTAAATACCTACTTAGACTTTTGTTTATTATTTATGATGTTATTATTTTTAGTGCAGTCAATCTCGATTTGAAGCATCTTTTAATTGCCAACTTTGCATCGGTAGTCAACTTCGTTCTTAAGTTATCAGCGGTTACAGGGAGACAGATAAACATATTGTTTCGACGTTTAGCAGATATCTTCTGTGTATAAAGTGACACCAAAGGGCAAAAAAGCATCTAACATCGCACTTAGCTGTTCTGCGAGTGGTCTGAGGCAGTCTGTAAATAACGAGTGTTTTCAAGTGCAACTTTACTAATGATGGTTTTGGGAAAAAGCTCAGAGATTTAACAATGTTCCTACAAAGGGTCTAACAATGAGCTTAGCCTTAAGATGCTTTTGGAAAACAGAACCCAGTTGTGTTTACATAGGATTAGCCAGGATGGTGTCAGGTAGCTGAAAAAATATGCCTGTTTCTGTCTGTTTCTAGTGTTTATGGTCACAGAATTAAGGAAATGGGTGAAAGAGAGAGAGAGAGAGAGAGAGAGAGAGAGAGAGATGTGAGAATTAGAGGGAGCATACTTAAGTTCACACAGGACACGAGGTCGGTAACATTTTCGGCCTTAAAACGATCTCAAACCTCTCACTTCAGATCTCCATCGCAACTCAATCACCTCTCTACCAATGCTCTTCAGCAGCTGTATACAAGGTGCCCAATTTCAACAAGTGAGGTTGTAGATACTGTGTAAGTTATAAAGTGGGCGCATGCCTCATGAAGGTGTGGCTATGGAAAATATTTGTCAAATGGAAGTAAATCACTCAGGGTGCTTCTGAACAGGAACAGTGGGGACAGCCTCTGTATCACTGCCAGCTAGCGTTGAACTCAGAGAGGGTGGAAGAAGGAGAATGGGAGGGAGGGAGGGAGAAAGAGAGATAGGTGAGAAGGAGAGAGAGACTAGGTGGAGAGAAGGAGGGAGGGAGAGAGGGAWATAGAAACAGAGATTGGTGTGAGGGAGAGAGATGGGGTGAACAGGGGAAAACAGAAAGAGAGAGAGGAATGGGGATAGAGATAGACAGTGCCCCCCTTCTGATTTTCTCTGTTTTTGCATATTTTTGATACTGAATGTTTTCAGATCTTTAACAAACCTAATATTATATAAAGGGAACCTGAGTGAACAAGTAACACAACAACTACATACTTTTATTTATTTAAGGAATAAAGTTATGCAACGCCCAATGCCCCCGTGTGAAAAAGTAAATGCCCCCCTTACATTCAATAACTGGTTGTGCCACCTTTAGCTGCAATGACTACAACCAAAAGCTTCCTGTAGTTGTTGATCAGTCTGTCACGTTGCTATGGATTAATTTTGTCCCACTCTTCAATGCAGAACTGCTTTAACTCAGCGACATTTGTAGGTTTTCAAGCATGAACTGCTCGTTTCAAGTCTTGCCACATCTCAATTGGGATTAGGTCTGGACTTTCCAAAAYGTCATATTTGTTGGTTTTTAGCCATTTTCATGTAGACTTGATTGTGTGTTTTGGATCGTTGTCTTTCTGTATGACCCAGCTGCRCTTCAGCTTCAGCTCACAGACGGATGGCCTGAGACATTCTYGTGTAGAACTCTCTGATACAGAGYAGAATTCATGGTTCCTTCTATTAAGGTAAGTCGTCCAGGTCCTGAGGCAGCAAAGCATCCCCAAACTATCACACTATCACCACCATGCCTGACYGTTGGTATAAGGTTATTACTGTGGAAAACAGTGTTTGGTTTTTGCCAGGYATAATGGKACCCATGTCRTCCAAAWAGTTATACTTTTGACTCRTCTGTCCATAGAACATTCTTCCAATAGTCTTGATGATCGTCCAGGTGATACCAGGTGTTTTAGGCTAACTTGAGTCAACTTTTTGGACGAGATGGGTCCCATTATGTCTGGCAAAACTAAACACTGCATTCCACAGTAAGAACATTTCTMCCCCCCAGCATTTTGCCCGAAACAGGGGTGGGGAGTATGCTTTGTTATTGTTTCAACTGCTGATTGCCACTTTAAAAGGGACGCATTCAGTCATATGCTCCATATATATATTAGACTCCCTGCTGATTGGAAGAAAAGGGTAAAAGATTGAGCTCAGGGAACGAGAGCCAACTCAGCGTTTACTCACTCACTCAAGAAATCATGGAACTCATTTAATCAAAGTGTAAGATCGAATTCTGGAATGAGCTCGACTGCAACTCCTTTAAGTTATTTTCTGCTGCATCCCAAAACAAGAAACGAATATGTTCCACTTTAATAATACCTTACATTGATTATGCACATGCTCCTCCAGTAAGTTTCTTTTTTCAAATAGAGATGGATTTTTTTTCTTTTATATGTCTGCTTTATAGTGTTTTTCTGGGGAGGGGGCGGGGGGGGGGGGGGGTAAAAGAGCAGCGCTGTCACATGCGTTTTGGGGGCAGCGCACGCACACGCACACACATGAATACACACACACACACTCCCACCCTGCCACACGCACGCACACCTCACACACACAACCTCCGGCTGCCCCGGGTGCATCTATGAATATTTTAGTGAGTCAAATGGATATCATATCTGACTGAGTGGACCTGGTACAGGCAGTAACACCACAGGTGGGGCATAAGCAAGAACCAGTACACACTGGCCAGGCCTTGCAGMAGGGTTCAAACAGTATTTGTTTTTKGGGGGGAATACTTTGAGCGTTTGTCTGAGCTTGGCCTGGAGTGATAGATGGGCAGCGTTTGGAATTTTTATGACAATTTCGTTGGTTCCATTTCGCCAGACAAGCTCAATCAAGTACTTAAATACTACTTGAACCCAGRTATGCTGTCCATGTTAACATAACACAATGGCTATGTATCAGATGATTCTCTGGCCTCGCTCACACGGAGGAACACATCTAGAACAGGAATGGCCCTAAAGCCTTCACAGTACAGGCAGTTTCACACAAACCATGCATTAAAGATTGTACTTTTTGCAATGTCATTTTTATGAAAGAGAAATGCACAAAGAGGGAATGCGATACTGTATTTGATAATGGCTCCTTAATTCTAGGCAAAGGGGAAAACTACACTTTTGTAAACTGTAGCCCAGACCTGAAACTCGAGGTCATACAAAAGCGCAGCATCAATTATTTGGATATGAGAGGTACATTAGTCTTGGCGGAGGACGCTGAATCTGTTCGAGGTTAACTACAGTGACACAACAGAGTGAACTACACAGCACTACTCGTACTTCTAAGACATCCTCATCTCCCTTCTCATGAAAATAGCGTCTTTTCTCAGAGAACTCACCATGTCTCATCACACTGGCTCACACACACACACACAAAGACACGGCAAAGAGAAAACTAATATGAGCGACATTCCAGACGCATACAGTATATGCCTTGCGGTCCTGCTGAATTTCCAGGGAGCATGTACTGTCTGTCTGCCGTTAGTGTAATAACCCATAAAAACCTCTCACCACTGCTGGTGAAGACATTTCTAAAGTAAATATGGCTCTGGTTGACACCGCAATGTGTGTGTAGTAGGACCGTTGTCAACATGGCACCGCCTGTCAACGTACTGTAGTCATCCTCAGTGTCGCCACGGCACCGCGGTTTATTCTAATCTCTTCTGCAGCTTCGACACAGCGACGAAGCGGTGTGACGCGGCGAACGACGTGTCAGTGCTCTACTGTTGGACATGGTGAGGCCTGATGTGCACCCTATATGGAGGAAACGTCTGGACCCAGTTTTAGAATGCTAGTTTGTGTGTGTATACTGTGTGCATAGCCACGGGAAGTAGGGGTGCTGAGGGTGCTGCAGCACCCCTTAAAAAATCGAGAATAAAAAAATATGTATGTATATATATATATATATATAAAGTAGTGCACTGGGCCTTTACAACTCCTGCTGCAGACCGATATAGCCGTCTGTAGCACGGGGAAAACATTTTCTCTCACAAAAGTAGTGCACTGTGCCTTTCCTACCCCTGTATTCAGGGCTGGTCCCAGCCATTCTGAGACAAAAATAACAAAAATAAAACTAGTATAGTTCCAGTAAGCAAAATTATGTTGAAAACACGTCTAAAATATGTATTTCCGGACGTTGAAATCAGGTTCATTTTCGGTTCTGAATGAAAGACCAGCCCAAAAACCAACATCCGTGGACGTGGAAATCAAGGCTGGTCTGGACTGCACCAAGAAAAGACTGTTGGTCCGGAGAGAACCAAAAAAAGACATCCAAAAGGCTTCGCCGTCGGTCAGTGCATGTTTACTTGGGTGTAGCCTACCATATGAATGCCCATCCGTGCTAGGCCTACCGTTTGTTAAACAGGCTGTTCCTTTGGCTTTATTAGTCCTGACTCCTGTGACTAATCAATTTGTCTATTTAAGATTTAAATATCAGCTAACCAACTTCATCAGGAGTTATCCAGAGCCTATTTGAAATGTGTTTACACACTGGGAAATGCATGAGTACTATATTTTTCGGTATGATCAGCTCATCAAAAATATACAGATACAAACTTGAAACCACTGATCATGACAATTTATCCCATGATGTGAAACTCCAGGACAGCAGTTGTGAGTAGCCTGATTCTGCCTTCCGTATTGTCACTTTTACATTGGCCTGTCCTGTTTTTAGGATATATTGTTTGTTAAAACATGTCAGCACATTTTGTATTTGATTGTGCACCATTTATATTAGGCTTTTTGATCAGAGAAACCTGCTTGATGAAAAGTGTCTGACCGTCTCATTGCGTTGTCGTACATTTTATCTYCAGGCTGTAGGYTACAGAAAGAAACACAYGCTCTTTCTTCCATATACTATATCTGCAACATGATTTATGATATAGATMATTTTTTTGACGGAAGTTTGGTGGAGTGTGGCAGCGATGCGTCTCTCCAACAGCTTGGGAGAACGGAGAAGCAAAATATTTTGCGCCCCTGCCTTTGACAACGAGGGCAATGCTTATCACAGGGCGGCATCAGAGAAATTGTCATGGTTTGTCAGCAGAATTCTGTGAGATTCTCTGTGTTGTTGGAGATGCGTCTTGGTCCGAAAATGCTCCGAAAATGGCGCCGTCGTCAATCTATCGCCGTAGGCGGTCGCCTAATCCTGCCTAATGAGTGATGCCTGTATTAGCAGACCAATATAGCCCTCTGCAGCACGGGAAACATTTTTTGCTTCACAAAAGTAGTTCACTGGGCCTTTACTACTCCTGTATTAGGGGACCGATACAGACGTCTGCAGCGCGGGAATAAATCCCCCCCCCATTCCCATCATCCCCACCCCCAAAGATATTCCCGCGGCTATGTATGTGTGTGTGTATGTTTGCATGTGTGTGTGTGTTTGTTTGCATGTGTGCGTGCGTATGTGTATTCAGACTAAGGTGGGGGGTAGTGTTAAATTGATGAAGGATAGGGCTTAGGCATGGGTCTTGCGTGCTGACTAGAGAATCAGGAGGGTTTTCTTTTTCWGTAGCGTGCCACAAACAAGTTTACGTTGTATCCCTTCCATATGGTTCGTCCAGGAAACAGCCTTTATTAATACCGTTAAGAGCACGTCAAAGAGTGACTTATGGGCCAATGGGAGMGAATGTGAAGGTACATTGTCCAGGCAGATCGCTCAAGGATTGCTTCAAAATTGGACGTCTGCCTATCTCCTGAGCCGCTAGGGGCAACAGTCAGTGCTATTACCATCAAGTAGGCTTGGGTTTTGCTGGGGTTTTGTGGATGGGTGTGCCGGATGAGCGTAATGCCATGAATCTGAATCAGAAGGTTGTGTGTTCAATCCCAGTGGAAAACACTCATTTTAAAAAAATGTATATTATTTTAACCCTATCCCAAACCTTCACGCTTACCTTAAACATTCGGAATGAGTGCCTAAAGTCATGCTTTAAACCTATCCAAACCCTTTACCTTAACCTTCAAAATGTGATATTTGGAGCAAGTTTGAAATTTGATGCTTGGAGAAACGTCTAATTCTGCAGTGAGACTGTGAGAGGTTGTTGACATTGTTGGTGACGTTTAACAAATAAAAGAGGGAGGAAAGAAAAACATTCTCAGGGGGCCCCGTTGGCTTTCCTACGAAGACCATATGCCTCCTCGGGTTGTCAGGAGAGAATCGAGATGGCGGTGGGCCCCTTTGGGGTTCGTACGAAGACCAAATGCCTCCTCAGCATAGCAGGGAGATGGTGGCCATGTTAGCAGCCATGTGTCCAGGTGTTGTCTTTTAATTGGCATTTCCGCAAGTAATAAAGAATTTCATTTGCTCTTGCTTTTAAAGTGCTTTCATGCTGTCTCCAAAATGATGTAATTTGCCAGGCGTCCCGGGCAGGGTAGCAGCGGCCTCGACCCTGCTTGCATTGGTGGAGAGGTGCGCACACACACGCATGCACACGCACACTCTCTTCACTTAAAGGTTGTGGGCTCCCGGCGAGAGGCCAGTGTCGGGGGTTTCCAGGAATATGTTTTCATTTAAGACTCAAAACACCATAAAGAGAGGTAGTAGTTTGCACAATAAACGTACACTTTCATTTCATTTTGAGCCCTTCCAGTTTCAGCTGGTGGCTTATGTTTGTAATGTATAAGAGAGCTGGGGGGCGGTGTATAAAACAAACGTTTGATAATTTGAGGTTATGGAATTTCCTTTGATGTGTGCAGTGGGGTTTGTTTCTAGTTGTGGGGAATGTGTTTGTTTATCCAACATCAAACCTTTGCTGCTTCCTATAAACCAAGACAAAACACTTTTGTTTTCATCCCAGTTTAATAATTATAATTTAAACACCTTTAGTKTAAGCAATTTAAACGGGAATCAGGCCCACCACATGTTTACGACTTCTCACCATAGCAACCTGCCATATCTAATCTTAGTTAGTTTGAAAGCTCCCTCTCTCTCACCCTTCTAATCAAGATTCAGGAAGGAGATTGGTCTCCAATTACTTATATGCTAATGACCTGAGAGTAAATATACAGGGATGTTATTATTTAGGGGGGAGAACATTTTAAAAGTTATTTTCCTGTTTATGTAGTGCGGATGCCTAGGGGACATGACCAGAGCCCAGTGTTAGTAAACTGGGCGTGTCGGGACGTGTAACACTGACCTGACTCATTTGGCTGAGACAGATCAGGTGATTCACCAGAGGATTAAACTCAACCTCAAGTTCAACCTGTCAGGCTGTGACAAGGAATTAACATAGAATACAAACTACATTAGATCAACACATAGGTAGGTACAAAAATGGGAGCCACTAGAAACTGACTCAAAACTAAGTTGATACTTAAACTAAGGTTTTTAGCATCAAAACTATATTCTGAGAAGCATACAGTTAAAATATGGCAGCAATCTGACAAACATGGATTGGAAAGTAAGAAGAAACTTTAAGTGAAAAAATAAAAAGGTTTTTATAACTTGTTTTAATATTTTTTATACCTGGCACTGTTTTTAAATGTTAGACCTCCCCTGTGCCTATCGGAATTCCAGGAGCGGCAGCATCGCCAAAGAACACAAAAACAAGCTGTTCGCTATCACCGCATTCCCATGGGATCGGACCCACCAGGGTGTGCCCATCCCACACAAACTTACATTCATCTGCACAAACATACACACACACACAGAGAGAGTCACACACACAGAGAGAGTCACACACACTTCCATCCCGTAATGAGGTGGGAGTTTACAGTCCCAAAAGGCCTCAGAAAGGAGGCTATCAGTGCGAGCGATTAGCCAGTCCCGCTCTTGAATCAGCCACAAGAGACAAAGGGATCAAGATTCCTGAGATGTGGGATGTGGGGCCTGCAGTGTTCATTCACACACTTCCTGTGAAGTTCCCAGAGGCTCAAAAGCAACGTTGATCTGGCAGTTAGAAGATGCAACAGCAACAGCAGGCAAGGAGAGYAAACAAAGCCCCGAAAAAKAAACAAATTAATGCTCCAACTCCCTATTACCAGCCCGGTGAGTTATGCTTGTGTTGGAACTGATATGGGATGATGAGTTAGTTCATTTAAGTTTTTTCAGAAAGCAGTTTGTTCCTTTCCTAATTGGCAAGTTTTTGTATGGATTTAGCCTGAGGAARAAATGACTAACACCAACAATCTCACACCTCTGTCCTCTCTCCTCAGGTGGAACGGAGGAACATAACAGAACTATAGAAATCCTTTAGTCAGACAGGAGAGGCCCCAGTTCCAACTTAGCAGGCGCCTGTCATTTCCCCCCTCGAGCATTAGACAGTAAAACACACACCTCGGCTGCGGTCTCTGTTCAAAGCAAAGCACGGAGCCTGTGCAGTTTCTGAGCGAGGGGTAAATCGACAGTGGGTTTGTCGCATGTGAAGGGAGTGCTAAATGCGCTCCGTCCTCATGTTCATAGCCTACAGCTCTCAATCCACCTGGGCGCTCCTCTAGCCCTGCGGCATGTCTGACTCCTGACCCCTATAAGGAACTGTACGTTATGGATGGCCCTCCCTTCAGTAAAATATATTTTTACCCAACCCTCCCTGCACACACAAAAAAAACGTGACTCTCCCCTATACCCAAAATAATAATTCAATCATAAAGTGGACAGCCGATAACATGTCTACCATTTACCCTCACTCTTAGGACAGATCAGAGCSTTAGGTATGCACTTTTAGAAGCTGTTCTTCTTCCTGTCAGCATTACATGGCAACGTAGCGATTTTGATAGTGCACAGGGCTGTGGGCTAGAAGGTGGTGGGATTTCGAAGGCCGCGGACAAGAGCAGGGGGGAGAGATCTTCTCGATAGGAGAGAAAACATATGATTCATGCAATTCTATGTATTTTTACATGAGCAGGTTGACGATTATTGGGATGAATATTGGGATGAATCTCGCTCAGTCCTGGAGGCAGAACTGAGCGAYGTCTGCAAAGTAACAATGATCTGAGCATGCACTTCGTATAGCCTACAGTACAACTATAGGCATTCTTTCATTTTATTCAGACCTGATATTTCGCAACCAGCAGAGAATCAGGGATGAGAGGCAGAATTGGGCAATTTAGAAATGTAATCGATTACAAATGACATGACCCTCTACTAGACTAGATTAAAAAAATACTAAACCCTTCCCCTGACTGAAATTGGAAAAACATGGCCCTCCCCCATTTTTCTCCKGGTCCCAGTTCCAGAAATGTCGAACAGTCCCTAACTCCTCTTTTTTTTTCTCAGTGAATCTCTTGGAACTCCCCCCCATCATTCCCCTGATAACTCCCCCAGGTGCCCTCTGGTGCCCTCTGACCTCTCCATCGCCTCTGCCTCTCCGTGAGCCTGCTCTCACATTCCTCCAAGACACCCCAGCCMTGAAACACGAGACCACGGTGAGCTCATCGCCACTCTCAGGAGTTAGAGGAGTTAAACAACAACAAAAAAAGACAACCATTGTTGGACGGGTTCGAACTGGTTGTGTGTGTCGGTGTGTGAAGGTTCAGGCTGCTCAGGGGTTAAGTTACATACACTCCTCACACAAGAGGAGGAAGCGAAACGACTGCCGGCGTCCTGCTCTGTCTCTCTCTCTCTCTTTCAGCTCTTTCTCGCCTCTCTGACTGGTGCCTGTAGTTTCCTCCCGACACACGTCTGCCGCTTGCTGCATGCTGCCCGACAGACGCTGCGCTCTTTAAAGATAACGAGCCCTCACTACCCTGCCGTCCGGGAGCTGTCCTGGGATGCGTGTGTAACTCTGGGAGGTCACCGCTCTCTCTCTGACCCTGATCTGACCACCAGCTGCCTCAAAAACGGTAAGAGCCCCTCTTCTAATGAGTGTCTGACAACATGTGAGAGAAAGTAACAGCAGAGAGAGAGTGAGAGAGAGTGAGAGAGAGAGACTAACAACACCCCACAGCACTTAAAGCAAAGCTCCAAACTCAAACTCCCTGGTTCTTTGTGATTCAGGCTGAGATAGCTTAGGAGAGCAGTGAAGACACACTTAATCGGTGCAATCATAATTAAACCAATCAATGCGTCTGTATAAAGAGGTAGAGTTTGAGCGAAGGAAGAACGTACTCCCGAAAGGGAGCCACTGGATTTGAATACAAGGAAGCTATATTCTAAAATGTAAATGGTGCTATTAGATACAGTAGTCTATGCATGTTTAAGGCATTGGCAAWWWWWWTTCCAGTTCACTGACTGTTGTACAGTTTGAGCTATGTATTTTTGGCCAATGAAACTTGTTTGACCTAGAATGACTTATGGTATTTTTATAGCCTGATAAAGTAGGGTATTATTCTGGGTAGCTGAGAAAGACAGGCTCTTAGGAGTAGCCTGGAATTGTGAAGATAATGGTACATCATAAAAGCTGGTACACACTTTTGATATCTTGTTTAAATATTTTTGAATCACTTTCCAAATGAATATTATAAAATATTTGGTGAGGCGTAGCAATAATTCACTCCTACTTATCAGTGAGAGGCGTTGTTAATTTAATGGGCTTTTATCTGTTGCATTTGACATGATCTGACTGCTGTATACTCTTACGTTAAAATCGAAATGAACAAGAAAAACATTTAGACGCATTAGCCCAACMGTGGAAGAGCTCTGCTTGTGAATTCATTAAAGATCAGCGGCTTTTTAAAAAAAGGATAAAAAGTGGTTATGATTTGATTTTAGATACTTTCTTTTCACACTATGTTTGCACTGGGGGTTCTTATACAGTTTTCATTTCAGTGAAAAAGCAGGAACTCATAAGGCCCTTGCCAAAACTGCAGTTTGATTATTATTGAACAAACCCCACAATATTTGTGTTGTATATGTATATGTAAAATTGTATTTTCCCTACCTTCAATTAACACATTTCTCAGAACCCAGAACTCTATTCACATACTATTTAATCATGATGTAACTATGACATCAGAACAACATATTGCTACTTGCTACGTGATAGGAGCATCAGGTTAGGTAGCAGGTTTGATACCACTACAAAGAACAGTTACAGGTCTCCACGTTGAATACGTCATACCAACCCTCGCTTTAGGTGCCTCGGTAGTGCATGACCTAAATCTCCATTAGTATCTTGAGTCAGATGACCGTCGGGAAACTCAGTCATGAATCAAGCATTGTCTAGAGCAGCAACTTGGACTCAGGGCACAGCCCAGAAATGCGGGGAGGGAGGCCAGGGAGAGCAAAGCATACATGGCAAACTGAGAGCCAGGCATAAGGAACCGTACTGAGTTATAACCTACTGCCTTCAACCCTCACCTTCTTCTGGGCATCAGAAAAAGAGGGAGAGAGAAATGGCCTCCAGCAGATGAAAAAGAAAAAGAGGGAGAGAGAAATGGCCTCCAGCAGATGAAAGAAAAATAGAACCAAATACCAGCGGGTAATGTCATTAGTGCTAAAGGAAGGGATAATGTGTAATTGACCTAAAAAGTCTATACGTGGAAAAATATACTTTACTACAATTTGTGAGCTAACTTTTCCTTGGAACATGATGACAGATGAATGTAAATACAATATAAATGTCGTGTGTCTGAATAATTGAAAAAGTAGGATCCTAAAATAGTGCATAAGCATAGTACAATATATCAAATCATTTGATTATTTACATTTTCACCATCAGCCACATTTAATTAGTTCCCATTGGGCACAGACATCAATTCAATAGCTAGTTTTGATTTACATTTGGTTGAGTTGTCAACTAATGTGAATTCAACGTGAAATCAACAAAAAATGTCACGTGTCATTGGATTTAGGTTAAAAGTTGGGTGAAAAAAATACAAAACTCTCATATGTTGATGACTTTCTTCAAATCCAATCGGTTTTCCACATTGATTCAATATCATTACATTGCATTTTTTGGTTGGAATGACATGGAAACGTCTTTGATTCCACCAGTTTTTGCCCACTGGGTTGTTTCAAAATTTAGCCCAATACCAGATTCAAAAATATTTTTTTTTTTTATTTAGACGTCAATGATTTTTATATATTTTCATAGGATTTTTAAAACATATTTTTATGTACTATAAAAATAAAGATGAATCTATAAAAACACAAAAACATTATTTTATCTGATTCTAACTCACTTTCAGATTAATCACTGAAAATGGTTTAGCCTTCTCGTGATAACTGCACTGTATGCGTCCTCTCTTGGCTGGAGCATGGATATCCAGAGAGCAGAGTAGTTTGTGACTGACTGAATTCTGAGAGTCATTTTATGGGCTGTGAGCAGCAAGGCTGGACGGGCCATTGTTGTTTGTTTTGGAACGTTCAGAAGGCGGCCAAGAGAGCGCTCCGAGCTGCCAGCAGCCAAGGCTTCCCGCACAGTCTCTCTCTCTCTCTCTCTCGCTCTCGCTCTCTCTATTTTCTCCTCTGTCCAGCCACCGTCACAGTGGACTCATTTAACAGGCATCACGTCTCTGACCACTGACCACCGACTCCCCCTTCATGCCTTAGTGCCTCTTCCACTCTCAATCAGACACTAAACCATCAGTCATTATTCATGTTGCTGTTGCAACATCTATTCCATTCCATATCATTCATCACGGATATAGTCTGAATTCATTGCGGTTTAGTCAACAAATACATTAGCACATATCCTAGATAAACTTTGTGGACCTTGTGCAAGCCTATACATTTGGTTGTTCTCTTGCCAAGGGCTTGTAATGTAAAGGCCTGGACATGCTCATCCAAGCTTTGCTACCTGCCCTCCTCTGGTTTCAGTCTGTCGGCTGCGTTCAGATTGCAATAGCAGGCTCAGTTGACGACCTGGCTGTGGCAGTGCTGCCTGGCAGGCAGATCTCTTATTCCTGTGGCCCGTGATGTGGGGGTGGAGTGTGTGTGTGTGTGTGTGTGTGTGTGTGTGTGTGTGTGTGTGTGTGTGTGTGTGTGTGTGTGTGTGTGTGTGTGTGTGTGTGTGTGTGTGTGTGTGTATTGCTTTGGCAGTAGCCCAACAGAGGGCTGTAGGCCTGGGCAGCAGTGTGATCACCTCTCTGCCTTTTATCAGCCAGAGGGAGAAAGTACTGTCCCTTCTCCCTGCCTGTCTTCCAGCAGCCAGTAATACCAGCCAAGCCACTCACATTTTCACATGACCCACAGACCTGGCCTGGAGCAAAGCAAGGCTAAACTATCATATCCCACGACACACCTTATTTTTGACTGGCAAAAAAATGGACAGCCCTCCAGCTCAACATCTGAGAGAAAGCTTTTGACACACCAACTTAGCTCAGGCTTAAAAATCAGGTATCAAAAACKTGTTGACTGGCTGGCCTCATTCATATTCTGTCACTGTGAGAAACAGAGGTGTTCAAACTTAATAAGTCAGCTGGTACACACGTTTGATATCTTGTTTAAATAATTTTGAATCACTTTCCCAAAAAATCTAAAATATTTGGTGAGGCGTAGCAATTATTCACTTCTACTTATCAGTGAGAGGTGTTGTTAATTTAATGGGCTTTTATCTGTTGCATTTGACATGATCTGACTGCTGTATACTCTTACGTTAAAATCGAAATTAACAAGAAAAACATTTAGACGCATTAGCCCAACAGTGGAAGARCTCYGCTTGTGAATTCATTAAAGATCAGCGGCTTTTTTTTAAAGAATAAAAGAGGTCATTTTAGACACCTTCTTTTCACACCACGTTTGAAAAAATTGACAGCCCTCCAGCTCAACATCTGAGAGAAAGGTTTTGACGAGCCAACTTATCTCAGGCTTAAAAATCAGGTCCACAAAACTTGTTGACTGGCTGGCCTCATTCATATTCTGTCAGAGCTGTTCAAACTTAATGAGTCAGATGTGTTTTTGCTCCGAGAACGGAGAGAAAGTGCATGTGTTTGAATAATCCACATCAAACGAGGCGCTATGTCAGGGGAGGGTTACGCATATATTTTCCTAGTTATTCCCATCCAACACCAGTAAGCAGGACAGGAGCAGCGATGAGAGGAAGAGGTATTGTTTTGATCAGGCAGTAGGAGAGGCAGCCAGGACCAGGATGTTGTTTCCCTGCATGGGGTTGCTAGGACATATGGAGGATATTAGGCTCTGTTATTTTTCTATCTCAGCCTGACACTGCAGCCCTAGTGAAACATGACTCAGGATGAATGGGTCTTTTAGACCAGTGTCTGTCTTCCCACACATTGTACTGGGATTTTTTTTTTAAAGAAASACACGCATGAACGCACTCARAMRCRCACACACACACACACAGAGCAATCAGATACCTCACGCTGACCCAGCTCTGCCTCTCTCCCCTCCCCAATCCTTTTTTGGTGGTTTCTATTCCCATAATGTTATCCCTGATAGAAGAGAAGAAGAGAAAACATCCTTCTGTCTGAATACAGATAAAAAAGACATTGACTGACTGTGGTTGTCTATATTCCTAAAGTGGGCTACCATCCCGAATCGGCTAGCTGGACTCAATGAAACAAAATGCGGCCACTAGGTGGCCCACAACCATTTTCTTTACGAACTGAATCAGAAAAAGTGGAATACAAAGGTGTCATTTCAAAAATCTGTGGTGCATCAGCAGTTTTCCATTTGTTATGTCAGTCACTCAGTTAGCCCATGTCAGCAGTGCTCTGCTATATGCAGAGGGGGTCCAGATTTAAAGGGGGGTCCCAATACGCAGAGGGGGCCTATACGCAGAAGGGGCCAATACTCAGAAGGCGCTCCCAATCCAAATCGCTCTTAGGGCCCCACACGGGCTAGAGGCGGCACTGGTTTAGGCCCAGAAGGGCCCAATTTACCCTYAGGGCCCATATTCAGAGCCCCTTTGTTTTGATTCTGTCTGAATCGCTGCGGGTTGGACCTCCTTATTAGATCCTGTCTGCGTTTCCACTTGCGGTGCAGACAAGCCTCTGACAGCCTTTATCCAGTTACATCTGAGCCCAACAGCGCTGGGGCTCACTTTTATTCTGCCATTATGAGGGCAGAGGGCTCCTAATGCATATCGCTAATGCCACCTGGAGTTAGAGTAAACAGGGCTGACTGCCACACAGCGGGGCTCCAACGCCACGGCAACGACCCACCGTTTAAACTCAAACAAACTGCAGCCAACCAATCAGAGGGAGTGTCTCAGCCTTGGGCTGACCAGGGTGATTTTAGCAAGTGAGAGTTATAGAGACATATTTAATGGGCTTACTTACTCACATCTCTCTTGGAGGGTACAGCAGATCAGGGCTGTCATTTGCTGGAATGTTCTTCTTGCTGGGAGGGTTTTTTGCTGTATCGCGTGATGAAGTAGTTAGACTACACATGTCAAGGTTCATCTATCCCTGTGTGTGTGTGTGTGTGTGTGTGTGTGTGTGTGTGTGTGTGTGTGTGTGTGTGTGTACGTCTGTGTGTATGTTCAGTCAGACAGTACAGAGACCTGTAGTTCTGAGAGCTGTATCGTGTCCATTAATTCAGCTCATTCGAGGTGGGATCGGATGGCCTTCCCAGAATCCCCCAGGGACCCCGGCGTTTCTCTTTGAGGGTGCCTCGTCGTCCCCACATGATACAGGATTCAATTTCAAACCCCTCAGCATATCGCCCAGCAATTGCTTTCTACTGCAATTTATTATGGCACATTAAAAGATTCCAAGAAGTGAGTGAGTTTGTGTTGGCACTAAAACAACGGCGGTCAGTTACATCTCCTTCACACTCAGCGTAGCTAGAAGAGTCACCCTTTTTTGTTTCTGCTGAGCTCTAGCTGTTGCAACATCAAGCCCCTAAAAGAATCTGTCTGTTGCCACTTTTCCATAACAATATCAAAGAAGAGGAGATGGCTGTGGGCCCATTGGTTGACCTGGTCTCCTGGGGCATATAGGTTTACCGGCTCAGAATATGCACTGAGCAGCATCAAAGCCCAGAGCGCTCAGGCTGATAGCTTGTGGTGACATTGCACTGTGGGACTGAGGCAGTCTCGGCCACCATTACACGTATACCCTGGATCAGCCAGTTATAATCAATTTTCCACCCAAGATGTCTCCCTGCCTCCCACATSTTGTTGAAGCATATGGCCCATTGAAGCGAGAGGAAAGACAGACAGAGGGAAAAATAAGCCTAGTGGCACTGCTGAAAAAATACAGACAGACAGACAGACACTAGCCTACAGGAAAAGTGCACTAAACTGAGAGAAAAAAAATGATACAAAAAGGCAAGAAACGGAAGCAGTTTTTACAAAGAACATTTCGAGCAAAACCAGTGAATTCCTACTGGATTAAAACTTAAAGTTATCCTCTTACTGTGTAAAGCCACATCATTATCTACTAAACCCTTCTCTCATCTCCATACAACCACATAGACTATGAATTCCAACACTACTTCCATTGTAGCTATTTTCAGAACATAATACTGTATCAATTCAAGATTTCTTATCGGTAGGTCTTTGCAAGTTGACACGACATTCCTGGGCGTGTCTGTTTTGTGCCGCGCTATTTCAAATGCACTCATGAGTGGAATTTGTTTTGCTTCAGTTGAATGTTGCAAGTCAAATGCCATGGAAAGAATGCCTAAAACACGCTCATCCTGGGTGTGGTACGTCAATGTGTGACTTTGTGGTGTGTGTGTGCATCTCTGTAATATGGCTTGTGTTTAGTGGATGCACTCCCACGTATGTGTGTGTGTATGTGCATGCTGATGTGCCTACGTGTGCACGTGTGTGTGTGTGTGTGTGCAGGCATGCCAGTGTGTGTGTGTGTGTGTGTGTGTGTGTGTCTTGGCATCTATATGTATAAGCCTATTACCCAGACAGAGGAATATGTCTGTACATGGAGACAATAGGGGTCAAGTGTTCTCCTTTTACACAGAGCAAATGCTCACTCAGGGAGAGGAGATGAAGTGTTGGCCCTGAGAAAATAGTCCCCCAGTGTCTACTGTCTATATAGGCTACTATACCAAACCTGTCACTGGAACCAGATTAGAAACTGAAAAACGATAAAGCTTGAAACGCCCATTGAATAAATGTATAAGGCATTTTTAATCGATATTCTTCAAGAATTAATGGGTATTTATCATTTGTTTAAATTATCAAAAATGTGCCTTTGACCATCCCCCTTTGTCATTTTAAATATTTTTTTATCCCCCTTATATAAAAAACACTATCTCTAGAATTGTAAAAGTATTAGGATGGTAGGAAAGTTTTACTGTAGATATACAGTAGCTGCCTGTACATTAATTTACTTGATTAATAAACAAAAAAAGGATTTAAGCAATCTAGACACACTACACAGAGAGACGTCTGAATCCAAATTAGACTGAAACTCCACATACTATATAAAACAAATATAGTTAACATTTCCCTTATAACTACGGAAATACAACAAAAAAAAGCATATACAAAACTTTCTAGCCCTTAACTAAGGACAAAAGTGTTATTTTTTTTAAATCTTTGAACTAGGAACAAGAAACATTAATTTCTCAAGAAAACGATTATGAGGTTTGGACGTTATTCAACAAACACACCACTAATTACTCCATCAATTAAAACCGTGAACATTTTTAAGTCCATTAGCATTTTTGACGCTACACATTTAAGTGCTCATTACTCGTGCTTTAGGTTAGCATGAACAAATGTACCAGTACACTGGAGTATACATGGTAGGGTGTTAGTCTTCTCCGACGCATCCACCACCAACACCACCACAGTTTTTCTCTGCAGATGTTCACGGCCCCCAAAAAAAAGCTATATCAACAACCTGAACATTCTCCTGCTGTCACAACAGAAATCTCCATAATGAGATATAATAAGCTTTAGGGTTTTGGCCGAGTACGCCACATATTCTTCAGTTACAGACTCGCATTAACTCTCTCCATCTGCTAACACTCGTAGAGTACAGCGAGCAGCTCGGTTTTCCTTCCATTCTCCGGTATTCTACTATGGCCTGGTGGAGAGTAGGGAGAGTTATGGGGCTGGTGATGAGTTGTGCTGAGTTAGAGCTCCGGAGTTAGAGGCCTGGGGCAGAGTGGCCTTGGACCCTGTTCCGTTGGAAGACTATCAGAGTGCACAGTCATTAGAAATCCCTCATTTTCACTCCACTGTGTAAAAGCCAGAGTGGCATCCGCCTCAATAAGCCCAGCAAAAAGAATCACCTCCCATTGGAGGAAATTGGCTGTGGGTAAAGAGGGAGAGTTTGAGGGTGAAGTTATTCTTTGGTATTTATCGGCTCTGGCTGGCTCGGTAAACAACGCTAGGGAATAATCAAATCAGGCTTTTTCCCCCGGTAAGTACTGTGAGTATTAAGGAGGYGACAAGTAGCTTTCATAAAATCCCTTAATGACCACAGGAAGGATCCCTGTTGAAATTTATATTTTCATTCATCAGGTCCTATGCTATGGCACTATTCTAAAGGCCTACTGTGTATCCTCACCTGAAGCCATACTTCACGATGAAAATATATGAAAATAACTGTAAACGGCTGGATGACAGCTATGTCAAACTAAGTGTAATTGTTGTGATGTTTCAAAAGCTGATTGTCTAGTTACAGGAAATGCTCTTATTAATCCAATGGCTTTATAGTTTTTTACAACTTCTTTATCTGGTAARAAGTCAGGTGTTGTTTGCATTCAGAATGTATCTTGTCCATAAATAATAATTATAGTCTCAGATGAAACCAGAGAAAACGGATGGAAACACTGCTGATTGATCTCAGTTAAGTGAATTCCCGTTCACCCCGATACAGTATCCACCGCTTTGGCTAGTCATAAACGAGTCATTATTCAAATAAATCAAACTGAATGAACTAATCCAGTGGATGATTTCATGGTCTTCCCGAGGGCGTTTTTCGCAACAGAATGTATTCTCAATCAACATGCCTTGAGACACTGATCAGCTCSTGACACAGAAGGTCAATTATGTGCTTTAAACCTTAATAGACCAATGAACTACTTGTGAAAGGGAACCTGATCCTAGATCTATCAACTTCTAGGTGTAGAATTACTGTATTATGTTAGCTTCAACAGAGCCAATACTATAGGCTCTCATTGTTAAGTTAAACTGAACAAGTGAGTAATGGAGCAGTTGGCCTTTGTTCTACTTTGGGGGGGGGGGGGGGGGGGGGGGGGGGGGGGGGGGGGGGGGGGGGGGGGGGGGGGGGGGGGGGGGGGGGGGGGGGGGGGGGTGACAGATGAGGGAGGCAGGGTAGAGGTGATGTTTGGCTACACAAAGCAGGAAAAAACGCTGCTGCGTTGACAAGAACGAAAGGGTGTAATTGCTGCCTGGGAAGGAGATGTGTGAGAGAGGGAGAGCAAGGAATTACCTGACACTCAGTGTGTGTGCGTATGTGTTGGTGTGTGTGTGTGTGTGTTGCGCCTGACACTAGCCTGTTTGTAATTAAATGTTGTCAGTGGGCCGGATAGGTCGGAGTGCGTTGAGAGATTAGTAGGCTCAACTGGGCACGCTCAGTGGCGGTACTGTTTGCTCTACCTCACCCTGTTTGTATCCAGTGTAGAAGCCAAGAAAACTCCAGCAAGAGAAGTGACAGGTCTCTCCTCCTCCCTATCACCATTGTGATCTCTCTCTCTCTCCCCCCACCCTCTCCCTATTCTTGGCATAGTTCAGCTTGTCTATCTATGAGGGGCTTGGATTCCTCTCTGTAAGAGTAATAACAATGACTTTCTGGCTGTGTTACTGAAGTGCTGTGATGAATGCTGGGGAGTTGAAAGCACTACTTTCTCTCACACCTGCAGGCAGTGGGTGTGTGTGTGTGTGTGTGTGTGTGTGTGTGTGTGTGTGTGTGTGTGGTGTGGTGTGTGTGTGTGTGTGTGTGTGTGTGTTGTGTGTGTGTGTGTGGTCTGTGTTTCGGTTTGTGCGTGCATGTGTGTGTCTTTGCACTCATCAGTGTGTGTGTGTGTGTGCGTGTGTGTGTGTGTGTGTGTGGCGTGTGTGTGTGTGTGTGTACGCGTGCATGTGAATGAGTGATTACCTGTGTGCACGCATGTGTGTATGTGTGTATGCATGCCTGCGTTTGCGAGCTTATGACCCATACCCAAACTGACACAATTCAGTTGGCCATACTTCCTTTTCACGTAATCTCGTTCCTCTACTGGTCGGATGAGCAAAGGGTTTCATAACGCAAGATGGAAGAGAGGCCTGTGTGATAATACAGTGTTTCAGGTGATAATAAAACATGTTTAATTGAGTTACTTTTCCCTCAACTTCTTTCTCTTAGTTTCTAGAAAGTCAAGCTAGTTTACACAGAGCAGCTAACGATAGCAAACTAACTAAAAGCTAGGCTAGGATGAAGATGGTGTAGCTACACCTCATAAACAAATGTCATTAACATCACCATAAACTTTTCGTAATTAAAACGTGAGGCTATAGTCACATAATATAATTGGCTTAACATCCAATGTTGTACGCAACGGACTGCAACGCAACGGACTGCAAATTTGGGATGTGAATGGGGCGTTACATTCTTGCATGCGTGTGTATGTGTTTGCATGTACAGACAGCATAAAGGGCTCCATTTATAAGTTACTCTTGTTAGCCAGTCAGTTGAACTGGACCGAAGCCAACGCTCAAGTCCTGAGGTGGGTTTTCTAACACAACCCCTGTGCTACACGACAGTTATCGTTCCCCCACAAAGTCCAGACATGCACAGATAGCTACAGAGGAACGCACATGTGCTAACACTCTCCTTACAAAAGATACATTTAAGAGGACATTGTTTGATCCTACATCTCTCTGGCAAACCGCCTCCCCCACAAAATATCTCGAAAACACTTCCATGTGCACGTCTCGAGCCTTCCCCCGTTCTGACTACCAATCCCAGGCTTTTCACCTCAAAGTCACTGGACACCCAGGAGAAAACAGATACTCATGAGAAATACCTGCTCACTCTAATTGGGGAAAGGGGCATCCATTCAACTGACATGTGTCTTCTGCATTTAACCCAACCCCTCTGGATCAGAGAGGTGCGGGGAGCTGCCTTAATCAACATCCACATCATTGGTGCCCGGGGAACAGTGGGTTAACTGCCTTGCTCAGGGCAGAACGACAGATTTGTACCTTGTCAACTCAGGGATTCGATCCAGCAACYTTTCGGTTCCTGGCCCAACGCTCCTACCCRCCATGCTACCTGCCATARCAGTTTTAAATAACGCAGGGGGAATTTTTGACATGCCTCACACGTGTTGACTATTGTTTTTATTTTCTCAGGGAAACAGAGCCAAGGTTGTTTTATTACAGTCATAATCTCACACTGCAGACATATCCGTGTGTTAAGGGGACTTTAGATGCTTTAACAACAGTTGTTGGGCAGGACACAGCTCGATGTCAAATAAAAGTGTCGGGAACTAAGATCGTGGGGAGAACAAAGGGGTTCACTGTTTGTGGGAATACCACTTCACCGTTTCGCGGACGCAAACCGACCAACCTGCGGTKTAAATTAGTTTGTTTTTGCTCTTTTTTTCAGTTTGTTTTCCTCGTGCCKGCTGTTAATGTGAATGTGGTTCAGCAAAACTGCGGCGTGCACAGCGAAATTACACACTGCTTTGACAGTGCAGTGATCACGCTAAAGCCACCCTAAACCACCACATTAATCACAACAACAGTCTCAACAAGTAGTTCGGCATGACAAATGTGTGTGGGCAGTGTGTGCACACGCACAGCAGGGAGGACATGGCGCTTAGTATATGCATTACACACATCAAGATTATGTTTAATCAGAACCAGGCTCGCTTGCTGTATGTGGCGAAACATTGCATAGAACACATGGGCTGAATGGCACATCAATTCAACAAAATCTGATTCTGTTCTCGTGTTCTAAGAAAGGTTTTTTTTCGGACAGATAACAATAGTACACAGTACTAGCAGTAAATACACCACGCAGAACAAGGACGCTGCTGCATCTAAATATATCACAACTAAGTCTCCGCTCCTTTTGGTGTACAAGAGCAAGGAATTGATGCATGGATTTCTTAGCATCGTACTCCTAGATATAGGATTCAATAGGGAAATAATTTCAAGCCACAAACTAGAAACATCATTTAGAAAGTAAAAATTCCTTGACAAATGTCAATATTTAAACTTGAATTGTGCAACATGCAGAAATTGCTCCACAATTTCCTGTTTGCTAAAATTCTAATAGTTCGCCTAATTTCAGTTTGTGACAAAACAAGCAGACATTGTGTAGAGAATCATTGTATAATCTAAAACACTTTGAAATATCAAAAATATTGTATTTGCAGCTGTTTGAAGCTGGCGTACAAAACAAAGAGTAAAAGGCGCAAAACGAAAGTTAAGAACGGGAAGCGTAGAAATAGCGAACATAGAACAAATCTACAGCTTCTTAGACTTGCTWTCAATGAGAATGACAGATAAAGAACTCAAAGTTCTATGTGAATTTGGTCTGGTTGCCAAAAGAGTTACCTATTGCAGCTTTAAGTTAGTCTATTGTTTGAAAGCTTTAAATTCGCAAAGAAAATGTAATGTGACAAAGCTGAAGAGTTCAGTCTTGCTTCAGACAGATGGAAAATCTAACTAATGGAACTRCCCCCATGGGCAAAACCACATAACATTCATATCAAAGCCAATACATCTACCACATGAATTTGTAACCATGCAATCAGGGCCTTTGGCAAGTCAATGAATACTGTTGATCAGCCAGACGATAAGGGGAACCAACAGTGCACTGGAACTTTGTATGCCAGCAATGTTCTTATTAGTTATAAGACTGTTGATATCAGACCTTAGTTATAGGAATATTATCCAATCGCAAATCTCTGCAATTTAATCTAGGAGCAACAAATCAAACCCATGACTGGAAGAAAAAAAGGGAGAGAGTTTAAACCTCCAAAGAGTTGACAGTCCGTATCATTGACAAGATTATACTGAGTATCTGAGAGGAAAATCAGTACATTGTT
Source organism: Salvelinus sp. IW2-2015 (assembly GCF_002910315.2). NCBI lineage: Eukaryota > Metazoa > Chordata > Actinopteri > Salmoniformes > Salmonidae > Salvelinus > Salvelinus sp. IW2-2015. The sequence goes on along the minus strand of NC_036868.1, from coordinate 23,722,019 downwards.
ACAGCATTGTTGCTTTGTGTTTATGTAACCGATGTGAAATGGCTAGCTAGTTAGCGRTGGTGCGCGCTAATAGCGCTTTAATCGGTGACGTCACTCRCTTTGAGACCGTGAAGTAGTGATTCCSCTTGCTCTGCAAGKGMCRYGGCTTTTGTGGAGCGATGGGTAACGATGCTTCGTGGGTGACTGTTGTTGATGTGTGCAGAGGGTCCCTGGTTCGCGACCGGGTCGGGGYGAGGGGACGGACTAAAGTTATACTGTTACATTTACCTTAACCCTACACAACTGTATCAACATACTAATGGTATGATTATTGCTGCCACTGCATTGCAAAGTTCCTTGTGTTGCTTAGTCTTCGATCATCTCTTATTGCACTTTCATGAACATATTTCACTTCATTGAAGTCCATTAGACCATGAGCTCCATTAACCCTTAATGATGACCAGTTGTCCAGCCATCTTCCACTTCCTCAGTAAAGTGTTATTTTGKGCAGTGGCCCTTAAAAATAACTATTGAAACTAAAACTATGATCACTCTATGATCACACAWTTTATCTTAATGCAATCGGACAGGTTTTCCCACTGTTTTTTACTTACCTGGAACAATGCAATTAATCTWGAGTTTTGCATTATGAACGGAGAGAGAGAGAATGGACCGGAGGATCCGAGTAATACAAAATGAAAAGTCCTAAATTATATAGTGGGACTCCAGCTACTAAACTTTGCTGCAATACAGTTTTTCATTTATTTTATTTTGTCATTTTTTTGAGTGGCCTGAGAGTCACTGCTGACTGACTCCCGGAAGAATAGAGCGAGGTGATTCTGGCCCTCTTCCTGCAAAGCAGAGAGGAGAGATATTAGCCATATGTGATTAATTTACAGCGCTATGCTTCAATTAATCTGCGCAGGGTGGCAGGCGCCAGGGTTGGGCCCTGTTCCACCTGCGAGAGAGGGATGAGAGAAAGAGAGTGAGAGATGAGAAATGGGAGATGAGAGGGGGKTGTAGAGAGAAAGCGAGTTAAGAGAGTTATCTTCTGGGGCACCGCAGCCCTGTGAAGGATGAGGGACGAAAGGGGATCCTTTTAATCGATAGATCTTACATAATCACTCACACAAACCCCATTCCCTCCTTCTCTCCCTACTCCTCTTCAGTTCCTCTCCATCTCTCTGCCTATTTCTTACTCTCTCTCTCTCTCTCTCTCTCACTCTGCCCTCTTCCTCTCCCTCTTTCCCTCTGGAAAGAGTACACTAATACAGAAATATAATAACAGAAGGTCACACTTTATTTGGATAGTCCGGATAGATGCTCTACAGATGGTCACACTATCATCAAACTATCTGCTGATAAGCAGCTGCTTGCTTACAGTTAAGGTTATGTTTAGAATAAGGTTTAGGGAAGGGTTCATTTAAGGGTTAAGGTTAGTAGATAGTTAGTTGAAATGTTACTGATTGTCTGTAGCTAGTCTGTAGGACATCAACTATCCCAAAATCTACTATCCCCCCAAAAAGTGTTACCTAATATAAACCTGGAAGAGGGGCAGCACATGTTCTAAAGGCGCTGTGTGATTCACCAGCCTAGTCCCAACGGGAACTGGGTAGTGTAGTGCTTCAAATCTTCTGATGTTAGAGATCCATAGGAGACCGCCTGAGGATGTGTGCGAGACTATTTTCAAATGGGAAGACTCACTGTGGCAGTAAGTGAAAGCTAAGGGGTAGAAAATGGTAAATGCGAAAACCACAGTGACCAGATGGTACAGATTGGTATGTGAGGGCTATTGCCTTAGCGAAAGCTATATGGGGTAAACATTTTATTTGCACATCTCGGTAATCTTGTTCAGTAGGGAGTTGGGAGAAGGCGGTAAAGGTCTCGTGAACAAAGAATTAGATATTACATATCATTAACTCATGTAGGAAATACCAGCTACTAAACAAGTTCTAGGGAGGTAAATGTGTAGAATATATAACTATCCTAATTTCACAAATACTGTGGATTAAGTTTGTGTTGTATCAAAATCCTGCATTATGAGATTTAAAGAAATATTCTCATCCAATGACCCACATTTTTAGCAAAAAATAATAAATAAACAATAAATACATTTTGAAGGGCTTGCCTGTTTTGCTTGTTATTTTGTCATTAATACGTGCTAAATATCAGTTGGCAAACAATGTAAAAAAAAAATATATCATTGAGTTAATAAAGCCGCATACAAACATGGTCTCTTTTTTGTTTTCTTGAGTAAAGCAGCTCTAAAATGCAGGTTTCAGCCCAGCTCAGTGCTTTCTGTGGTGCAGAAAATACGGAGCGTTGGCCGTGAATGGCTCAGTGTTCTGTCACTCATGGGGAAACTACGTCACCGCGAAGTCTAAGGGGAGACTTCAAAAATTCAAGCCCTTTGGGTGCTGACATAGCGATACATTAGAAGTGCCCATCCAAGAAGGCTCAAGGTCATTGGCCACAGATAAAATGATGTCAAATCACGTTATATGTACAGTAGCTTTGATTGGACTGATCATGTCARCATCATACTTTCAAAATCTTAGCTAGCAGTCATCATCATGAATCAAGTCGACAATCTACTGSCAAATCTTTGTCATRTGAAGAGAAATTATTGATAAATTGTATTGGTGCTCATCGGCCATTGAACATAAACATTACACAACAAGTTGGAAGTCGCAAATTCAACAATGAGTGGTTTGGAAGGAAGCGAGCWCAGCACAAGGTGAGTTCAAAAATKTATTKTATGCTGCTGCATAAATGATGTAATATGCCAGGGAGATATGTATCCTGCAGSTAAGAAAGTAATACKAAGTGTATGTTGTGTAGTAAGATGTTAGTAGACCACATGCCWCACCCTAATAATTTGGTCCAATTACCGCTCTTAATTTTTTCTACTGTTCTGACTTGGTGGTGCACGTGCACATGCACATGTAGCCTATAGCCTGTTTTAGAGAAATGTAATCATTGAATATTGTAAGAGCTTTCATTGTCTGCTCATATGGCCCTGTTATTTATCCTACGGTTCTGACTTGGTGTACAGGGAGAATACTGTAAGAGCAGCCCATGTTCTGAATTCTGCCGCTGTACATTTCAAAASTGCTGAACAWATAGTTATATTGACAACGTCCGTCTTAGCTCGCTCATTAATGTCWTAATCGAAATTACGGATTATCTCTTATCCGCTCGTCGTCCCCTTAKGCCAATTGCCTTATCTCAATTGTCAGTAGAAATCACATTTGTTTCAACAAGTCAGCCATATCAGCTATATTTTTTWAAAAGGTAGTAAATGAGGCTAAATTAACTGTTTCGCTGCCAGACAAGGCTCTGCTGATAGCCAGATGTAGCAGTGGTAAAGTGTTGGGACAGCTTTATGTAGGCCCTAACAGTTTGTGGGCACCGTTTGTCACCGTTATAGTGTAATTCATGTATTGTTAAGTGTTGTGTTGTGTAGTGGCTTTGATTAAATTATTATTATTCATTTTTTTCACCACCAAGATTTAAATGCTAAAATCGCCACTGTTCTCATCAAAAGAAAATATGTAATCTGCAAAAAAGAAAACACCTGTACCATGTCAGATATAGAGTTAAAATGTATTCAATTTTGAGTTTGCATCCTAATATTACACTTTATATACATAATAGAAGACTGAAATATAACAAAACCGTTTGACATAGAAACACCGGACTTTCAGCGGCTTTTTTGAAATGGTTTATTAATTATGAAATTATGACAAATATGATTAATATTCCACCCATGAGGGCATTAGGTAATTTGACTGCAGGAGAGGGCTACCCAAAGTCCTGTCTTGTTGGAGGGAAGATTTAGATTGCGAAGAACAATAAGAAGGTAGAGCTATCAAAGCCCCACAATGTAGCCCCATACTGTATCCTGAGAAATGTACTTTATCTTTTCAATCAGTCTTAGAACAGTTACAACCCCACACAAGCGAATTAGCACATTAAAAACCGGGCAACTAATCCACTGTTACTGGGTCATGCTGAGTGGAAAACCCAAGACACAGAAGACTAGAAAACTATAATTAGGATGCGCACACAGACACACNACGGATAGATGATGATAGAGATGGTTTTTAGCTACAGTCTCTGTTGGTGTGTTTTAACCCTTTGTTTCCTGCAGGCATGCACCCTGGCCAGACGCAACGCAGAGGTCTTCCTCAAGTACATCCACCGCAACAGCGTTACTATGGCAACCATCTCCGGACACAGTGCAGGAGCAGAGGTCACTGGTCACTCCCGTGTGCCTGAGCAGCAGGTCAAAGGTGAGCCAACACACAGTTATATTACACACACACACACACACACACACACACACACACACACACACACACACACACACACACACACACACCCACACCCACACACACACACACACACACACACACACACACACACACACACACACACACACACACACACACACACTCCATGCTACAGACATCCTCTGGGGATACTCTCGGGAGATAAGCAAGCAGTGAATTTGGCCATACAAATTAAATCACTAGTTTAATTGATGTCACAGGGTCTTTCTCCACCCTCCCCTAATTAGGAGTCAATGCAATAATGAATCAACTCATCAGGAGAACAGACCTGGGTTCAAATACATKAGTATTTAAGTATTTGTCTATTAAATATTTTCAAATGATGTGGTGCCGAATCAATTAATTTTATTTAAAGTATTTGAATGCATTTCCAAATATTGTCCGATAAATAGCCTACTTTTTGAAGCTATTTTCAAATACTTGTTTCTAAATGCATGGATAGTGTTTAAATATTTGGACATTAAAATATACCTGTCTGCATATTTCCAAATACATTACAATATTGAAGTAATGTAATTTGTTTTATATATATCCAAATACTTACTTTGAAATGTATGTGAAGTTAAAGTAAATAAAATCATTGAAATAGTTTGAACACAGTTTGATGGGGAAATGTATTAATATAGAGGTAAACTCTGGGTTGGGAATTAGTGCATAAATCTTTGGACAGGTAAGGCAATCCAAAAATAAACACTATTTGTCAAAGAGAYGTTCTATTTCCTGACTATAGCCTATCTTATTTGATCATGCCATGGCAACTGGCTTTTTGGGTCCAGAGTTTCTTTATGGTCAGATCACAAAGCAGGGAGATTGTTCAAGGTTGATGTCGAAATTATACTAGGGGAAACAGTGAGTGCTATTCCTATCAAGTAGGCTTGGGTTTTGATAGGGCACTAAGGACGGGGATGCAGGATAGTTGGAATCCCATGACTGAGGATCAGAAGTTTGCTTGTTCAATCCCAGTCGTGGACACATTTCTTTTAACCGTAACCCTTACCTTAACCATTCAGAAGGAGTGCCTAAACTTAACCTTTATCTTAAAAAGTTGACCTTTGTAGAAATGGAATGATACAAAGCAGCAGAAGTCAACTCACTGTGTCAAAAACACTTCAAAATGTGACATTTGGAGAACGTGGCTGAACGTCTAATTCTGCAGTGAGACTGTGAGAGCTTGTTGCACAAAGACAGGAAACACTCCTGGCCCTATGAGAGCTGAGCAATATAATGTCAGCTTTCAGGCAGTAGTAGCCAGCCATGTGTCCATCATGCAGACATACTGAGAGGTGAGGTCTGGACAACAGCAGGCAGATCTGATCTGGTGACAGGGAGAGACTCAGAGAGAGAGCTATAGCCTGGGAGGTAGGCACTAGCTCAAATCCACATCCAGGCTATGAACAGCTAGACTAAGACTTCCTCTCCACTCAGCTCAGGAGGGGAAATTCACCCCAGATGTGACTTCAAACAGAAAGAAATCCAGAGGGATTGGAGGTGGGATAAGGCCCATCCTTTGCGTGACCCAAAGACCTGTTCCTGGCATTACTCTTTCTCTCTCTTCATCTCTCTCTTCATCTCTCTTTCTATATCACTCTCTCTGTCGATCTGTTTATTCTCTATCTCTAGAGAATATATATTTCTCTCCCTGTCATTCTGTTTCACGCTCTCTCTCTCTCCTTTTGTCTGTCTGTCTGTCTGTCTGTCTGTCTGTCTGTCTGTCTGTCTGTCTGTCTGTCTGTCTGTCTGTCTGTCTGTCTGTCTGTCTGTCTGTCTGTCTGTCTGTCTGTCTGTCTGTCTGTCTGTCTGTCTGTCTGTCTGTCTGTCTGTGTCTACCACCACTCTCCCTCCCTTTCTGCCCTCCCTTTCTGCCCTCCCCTCTCTCTTTCCCCTTCCCCTTTCCCCTCTCTTTCCCCTTTCCCTCTCTGCAGTAGGCTTCTACAGGGACCAGCTTGTTATCAGTCAGTCTGTTTCTCCGGTGTGACAGTATCACAGGGAAGCCTTCAATGAGGGTCTACAGCTACCATTTATATTCCCCCCCATAATTCACATCATGTCCATGTGAGAGCTGAGCTCCTGATGAATTGACTACCAGGCTGTTTGAGCACTGCCTCCTCCTTCCTCCGCCCAACAGTTTGACAAGCAGCTTTATTCTCTTAAAAGGAACTGTAAGCTTTACAAGTTTCTCTTTATTTCATTTAATGGAGCGCCTATATAACACCTGCAGTACATTGACGGAAACACAGTCAACAACTGATATGGTGGTGACGCAGTACCATGCACACATTTTGAATTTTACAGTTGACTTTTGAAAATGGGGCTTTTCTTTGGTGGGAGTTGTGCCGTAAAAATGTAACAATGGTACATTTATAATTGACAGGCATAAAAATGACGAAGGAAAAATGTAATTCATGTATGTATTTATCAACTGTAAGCTTAGAAACAGTGTTCAGCGTTTCTCCCAGTGTTGAGCATCAGTGTTGAGATTATAATGTGTGGCCAACATGACCCACAACCCAGTTAGGCTCTATGCTATTCTATCACTGAGAGATGGACGATGGTATTGAAGACAATTCCAGATACGAGTGTGTAAAGATAAAGGAGGAGACCTGAGGGGGATGAARTTTTGTCACAAAGTTAGTTTTTCTGCCTATTATGGTAAATGTTCTCCATCTGCTGCATTGTTTCTCTTAAGTCTTCTGCGTTTCAAATGGAACAGAAACCTTCAGTCGAATATCAGGAAGTTTGCGGTTAGGTTCTGTGGACACGCAACTTGATATCAGTACCTGTGTCAGGGTCACAGTCTGGTACACAGAGTGACGGGAATTGAAAGTATCAAAGTTAAACAGAAGTGAAACACAATATCAGCAGGTTAAGCAGGTTCAGCTAATCAATGATGATTAGTCTATAAAGAACAATAAATGGATGTGTGGGGGTTCACTGGATCTCCTCCATCTGTCTTCAAGAACTAAAAGCTGCCAAGAGGAATGGAAATACTTTAGGTTTAGGAGATTTCCCCAGATTAGAGATGTTTTACTTGTTTTCCCCCTGTGAAGGATACTTGTCTTGCATTGGAAATTGAAATTACGATCTGTCAAAAATTCTACTTTGAAAGTAATAATGATTGGACCACCACACTGCACCAATAAATCCTACTCATCAAACCCACACAAATTAAAACAGGCCTATTTATATAATTCATATGAAGAAATTCTTAACTATTAAGAGGTTAAAGCATTAGAACTCTCAGTAAAGGCTTCAGTCATACAAAAGCTATAGTTAAATCCGACCTGGTTCTCTAGCAGATTAGCAAGAATGGATCACCCCGTGTTCAAGAATGGACATTTTTTCCTTTATTCAGATTACAACCTCTCACTTTCGAAATTAAATAATCTCCAAAACAGAAAGTTGCTTGCAATTTCAGTTTATTCCACCAGAAAAGACAGAACAAACATTACTTCAAATATTATGGTTAAAGTCAAATATAAGATTACGGTATAATCTTTTGTAAATGATATCATAAATAGGACTGGAGRAGTTACGTTGCACATGCAGCTARCAAAAACATATTGAAATGTCTGCTCTATCCAAAATTACAAAAAACGAATTGCAGYATTACTGCAAAAATGGAAGAGGCAAATGTTAAGGGGAGAAAGTAAGAAACTAATCTGTCAGCTCTGCAAAAAAATACCAAAATTGGTTTAAGAAAATTGCGATAAAAAAAATAATAAAAAATCCTGTTTAATTTAAGGACCAAAAATTGACAGCTGTGCCATACAGATTGCAAAAGAGTTGGGAAGAGATTTACGATGTACCTATTCCATGGCACATGGTTTATGAACTGACACACAAAACGACTCCGGATTCAAAACTTCAGGTTTTTACAATTTAAGTGATTCTACAAAACTCTTGCAACCAATAACAAATACAATATATACATGGGGGAATACAACCATCCCAGCTCTGCAGATTTTGCTGCAAAGAGACAGAATCATTAGATCATTTGTTTTGCTACTGTCCATGTGTAGCTTGTTTTTGGTCGCAGGTTCAGGAATGGCTGAAGAATTGCAACATTCAAATGGAGTTTACTCTGCAAATAGCACTGCTGGGTGATCTAAAAAGTCACAGCCAATCAAATCAATAATATACTGTAATAATACTCTTAGCAAAAATGTTAATCTTTCATTTATAATCTGTATAGAAAGGTTCAAAACGTTTGTGAAACATCACAGTACAGTGAAAAATATATGTCAAATAGAAATCACAACTGGATGGTCTTCAGAGATAGATGGGAGGGGTTGAGGATAGCTGAAGGATGGGACTAAAAACAAACATAAGTTAACTAATGTAAAATATACTGTGTCCAKAAAATGTATATAGTATGTATAAGATTGAAGTAGAARCCTACTGTAAGTGTTGTTGTCCATTAGTTTACCACAATTAGAGTAGGGATGGTAGGGTTAGGGGAAGATTAAAAATAAAATAAAAAATATACATACATACACTACTGTTCAAAAGTTTGKGACCACATAGAAATGACCTTGTTTTTGAAAGAAAAGCAATTTTTCGTCCATTAACATAACATCAAATTGATCAGACATTGTTAATGTTGTAAATGACTATTGTAGCTGGAAACGGCTGATTTTTCATGGAATATCTACATAGGCGTACAGAGGCCCATTATCAGCAACCATCACTCCTGTGTTCAAATGGCACGTTGCGTTAGCTAATCCAAGTTTATCATTTTTAAAGGCAAATTGATCATTATAAAACCATTTTGCAATTATGTTAGCACAGCTGAAATCTTTTGGGCTGATTAAAGAAGCAATAAAACTGGCCTTCTTTTGATTAGTTGAGTATCTGGAGCATCAGCATTTGTGGGTTCGATTACAGGCTCAAAATGGCCAGAAACAAATAACTTTCTTCTGAAACTCGTCAGTCTATTCTTGTTCTTAGAAATTAAGGCTATTCTATGCGAGAAATTGCCAAGAAACTGAAGATCTCGTACAACGCTATGTACTACTCCCTTCACAGAACAGCGCAAACTGGATCTAACCAGAATAGAAAGAGGAGTGGGAGGGCCCGGTGCACAACTGAGCAAGAAGACAAGTACATTAGAGTGTCTAGTTTGAGAAACAGACGGTAGTGTATATATATATATATTTTTTTATAATTGTAAATAATGTATTTATAATATATATATATATATATATATATATATATATATATGGGGGATTGGAAATGATGCAGACAATGACATTGATAGAGGCCAAAATCTATTTCCAATATTAAAGCTGATCCACGCCTTAATTCACACAGATGGGCATAGTAGCTCAATAGTAGTTAACAGTAAACTGGTATTAACACTGGCCTACACAAACATACATTAAACATTAAATCAAATGTATATCAAACAACTGTAAAAACCTTTCTTGAATTTAGAGAAACATTTTACAACTCCATAATGCCAAATTCCATCCATTGGAATTGTGCTGCAAAACATGAAARAAAACATGCTGCAAATTAAAATGGTCTATTTTCCCCTGCATTCTTCATGTCTAATATATAATTCATGCTGTGTACAGTTGCATGATTTATGGATAAATAACATGTTGTGGACAGGACATGGCAAGGCAGTCCGTCTTTGGGATGTTGCTGACAAAATTAAACATGAAAGGCAGAATGAAACTCACAAAATTGTCTCATGGAGAGTCGATAATAGAGAAAACCAATGGAATCGCCATCTGCTGGCTTCGAGTTGACTTTTCTTGCTTGGGCGGAGCTCCAAAGGTGCACTTCTGATTAGTGCCGTAGGCGCATCATTGCGTTAGGACTAAAAATGTCAGCCAGCACTGGTGACAAAACACAGCAGTGTAACGGATGTGAAATGGCTAGCTTACCCGCTAACTAGCTAGCCATTTCACATCCGTTACAGCAGCATTCTGGTTTTCATGGCATTTCTCTGCTATTTCGAGACTAGCTAAATCTGCAGCAAGGGCAGAGAAATGGTATACAATAATGGCCATATCAATATTTTTTTTTTTTTACATTTCAGAAGTGATATTTGGCTGTAAGGATTGCATGAGGGACAAGAAGTAGCTAGCCACAAAGAGGTTTCTTTTGAGAAATGTCTGCTAACTTTGTATGCTGCTAGGTATAACCAGCTAGCTACTAGCTAGTTCAATTTCTCTCACAATTCTAAAGCCAACAATTTTTTTTATAAAAACAGCATATTATTGACCTGAAAGGTTAGTTGTGTTAGCCCAGTCGCTAGCTTATCCAAGGTCAGTGACACATAGAGAAACGATGTACTGTCTATCTATGGGAACAACTGCAATTTTTTTTGCTAGCAACGGTGGAAAAATTATTGAAATAGAATAAAATTAACCAAATGTTTTATATTTTCAAACTAAATTACAAGGTTGGATTTGCACTAAACAATTGTATATGTCAGCACTTTAAAAGCATGTACAAAATCTGGTGTAAGGTTTGCCTTATATACATTGTCTACTGGTATCATTTTACATTAAGAATATGTAAATTCTCAACATGTAAATGTGTGAGTTTAGCTATTCTCTGCCTCAGATGACAGGTGCCCATAGGCCAGTAACAACATAGCATGGCAGCAACACATGACAACACAGCATGGTAGCAGCACAACATGACAACAACATGGTAGCAACACAACATGGCAGCAGCACAAAACATGGTACAGATATTATTGGGCACAGACAACAGCACAAAGGGCAAGAAGGTAGAGACAACAATACATCAAGTAAAGCAGCCACAACTGTCAGTAAGAGTTTAAAACATAGATCAAAAATAAATATACCGAGAGAGCGTAAAAATCAAATAAAACGATTGGACATCTTACAGCTAAACAAAAATAAAATGTTAATTTGAGAAAACAACACAAACAGACACATTAGCGACAGAACCCCTTTTACTGCCGGATTGTGATAAGTGATTTATCAACATTGACACTAGTTAATTTTGAATAATAGCTTAAGAAATAAAACAAGTTTAATAAACACTTCACATTTAAAGAATCAATACTTCAAAATGTACAAAAAAAGATAACTCATATGTAAAGATTAGATATCTTAGTCTAAACAACAATAGATCATTGAGTAGTAACAAGTAAGCAATTATTACTGAAGCATCTTTTCAGGTGAAAAAATAAAACTCCATACCAGCGGTGGCCAACCTTGGTCCACTGATCCGTGATCTACTGGGTGAGCAGACTTCTATTCCAGCCGAGCAATAGCACACTTGATTATCAACTCATTAAATTTGATAAGTTGAATCWGGTGTGTTATTGCTGGGTTGAAACAGAACCCTGCACACCCAGCAGATCTATAGCAGGCCTGCTCCAATTGTAATAGAGTTATGCACTACAGAGGGTAGTGCATACGGCCCAGTACATCACTGGGGCCAAGCTTCCCGCCATCCAGGACCTATAATAGGCGGTGTCAGAGGAAGGCCCAAAAAATTGTCATGGTCATAGACTGTCCTCTCTGCTACTGCACAGCAAGTGGTACCGGGGCGCCAAGTCTAGGACCAAAAGGCTCCTTATTAACAGCTTCTACCCCCAAGCCATAAGGCTGCTGAACAATTAATCAAATGCCCACCCGGACTATTTAAATTTTTTCATAATCTCCTCTCACAAAATGACTCGTCCAATCCAGTAGCCTACACTTTCCCTTTACTGACAGCCGGAGCTGCAATTTTTGTTTTTAATTTACAATCATTACATCAAGATCTATAGCTAATATGAAGTTAGCTACCTAGTTAGCTAAATAGCTCCTCAGTTGAGTTAGCCTACAAAGTGGCCTACTGTAGCCAGCAATCTAGTTAGCTAGCGAGCAAATAATACATAGTTTTATAACATTTTATAAATGCATTTATTGACTTGAATAGGTTTTCCCACAGCCTCTGTTTTTGGGCAGCCAACAGCCATGTGGATGAATGGAGATAAGGCAAAAAGTGTTTGTCACCAGAGCRGTTAAGAATGTGTTTACCAGCGTAATTCACTTTCAATAAAAAAAATATGAATCGCAAACTAGAAAAAAATTGCATGAAAGGGTGTGCAAAGCTGTCATCAAAGCAAAGGGTGGCTACTTTGAAGAATCTAAAATCTAAAATMTATGTTTAATTAACACTTTTTTGGTTACTACATTATTCCATATTTGTTATTTCATAGTTTTGATGTCTTCACTATTAATGTACAATGTAGAACATAGGCAAAATAAAGAAAAACCCTTGAATGAGTAGGTGTGTCCAAACTTTTGACTGTAAATGTAGACAGAATTAAGCAGAGGTCTGCCGTCCTGAAAACCGAATAGAAATGTGAAGTGAGCTTGGAAATGTAGGCTACTTTATCCAGGTCAGTCTAGTCGTTGCGTTTTGGACCATTGCTAATAAACTATTGTGTATAGGAAAAATATATAGTGACAAATGCATAGGCTGAATATAAAGTTCTCCAGAAAAACAAGAAAGTTGAAATTCCCTGATAACAGAGGAAGTATGAGGGCAGCAGTGTTGGGAGGAGCAGTACGTGGCTCCTAGCCATCTCTCTCCGAGCTGCACCGGGAGACGCATTCTTTATTCAGGGAAGGGTAGGGTAGGAGGGACCTGAGCGACGATGAGAGAGGGAGAGAAGAGAGCGAGAGAGAGAGCGCAAGACAGAGGTGAGCGGTGCACTGCACACACATCACTATCAACGGAATTCATTTTAGCAAACATCTCTTTGGGATTCCGAGCATAGAAGGCACGTTTATCGTCCCCAAAACAACTCGGATACCTTGGCAAGTTCGTGTTCACTGTTTCGAGAGAAGTCGGTGCTGCCTCTGGTCCATATAGTCCCACTCTCCGGCTCGAATGCATTGCCCAGGGTTTTGAGGCGGGCTGAGCTGAGTGTAGTCATAGGTTGAGCTGCATGCCCCGGAATTGCAGAAAAGTGCGGACAGAGCAGAAGATTGTTCCCCGACTCAGGCAGCATGCTGTCCGGTAGACCCACGGGTGGCAGGGCGCTTGGAAGCGATTCGCACAAACAATACCGAATGGCGCTGGATCATTGCGCACAGTCATATTCTAGGATTGCATGAAGGATAAAGAAAAGAGTTGAACATGGTAAGGGGCATACAATGAATATGGATAAAGCCTCGTCTAAGGTAGGCTACAGTAGCCCAAATGTTTTATAGCATCATAAAGGCTATATAAAGAACTACACTACAACTTATTTAAATAGTTTATATAGAGTTCTAGTTTGTTAGGCTGTATGAGTAGATTGAACTAGATGTGATTTATTATGGATATATATACATRGAAGCACTGCCATTGTTAAGAGCTATGGTGCTAATTTTATTCCCAGCCAAACTGCTGCCTAATATATTCTATTCTCCTCACAACCCTMTGCTATCTCTAAAGGAAATATGGTCAATTTGTACATTCTCAGTTCGTTTTTTATCGTTTATTTATCAGTTGTATAATTTATTAATCCATTATTAGATGTCAAAGATCAATGCTTAGCTACAAAGCGCACTGCTTTAGATTTTTGTGTTTCTTTTCAGAGAAAAGCAAAGCCTTCGTTTGCATTTGCAATCTCAATGCTCAGCACGGCTCTCAATCCCTTTTGTAATAATTCATTCAATTGAACACCACTCACTGCGCTGCCTTTGAAGTAGCCTACACCTGATCCGCTTCTTATCGCCTTTTAAATAGCCTATCCTTTTAAAACTTTTAATTGCATTTCTGTCGTTTAATCCAGTCCTAATCGGATTGAACCTGGCCTCAACCGAAAAACGTTATTTTATCTGTTCACACATACACCTTGCTCTCTGTCCATGTCATTTTTGGATTTGGACACATGCAAGGCCAACTTTATTGTGTCCATATGAGAATTTTGTTCAGTGCTTAGATGTATTTTTACTCCASAATTAATTCCAATGTCCACAGTCTTTATTTATGCAGCTATAATCATTGTAGATGTTTKTGCTGTGGCAGCACATTTATTGCAGCTTGTGGTATCTCCTTATTTCCCCTGAAGCTTATTTGATTAAATTGAGCTCTTTTCAATTTAGAAAAGTAGATCACAGATGTATTTCATATTGTTTTGCTTCGTCCTTATAAGGAGCAGTGGTGCCACATCTCATCACTCATCAGGCTACAGAGCAACCTACGAATGCAGATAACCTTAATCTCCCCCTATGCCCATTCTTCCTATCCTATATGACCTATATAAAATGCAGACCATCAAACCCATTATTTATTAAATGTATGGGCCTATTGAGCATTGACATGTGCAGTGCTCCTGTTAAGTTAAAAGCACCGATGACAAGCAGTATCTTTCAGTCTTCTGGATGGAACATGTGTGATGGGCAACTCGAATACTGGGATGTGGGGAGCTGAGGCCTTACTGTAACTCGGTGGCCTTGTGCCCACTCTAAACCTCTAAACCATGTTGAGAAATAGTCCAGTATCGATCATTTATCGCAGGTGGAGGAGCTAAATTATTTTCCAATCCCATTTCATTTGACAGGCTGTGTTTGTCACTCTGGGATTGGTATAAAGTCCCACTATACATCCCCCACCCCGCCAACCCACACACTCCCCTTTCATTTCATTTTGCCGTGCCTTATATCATGTATATGTGCTGGAGATGGTTGGTGGTGTGTCTGGCCTACTTATGTAATGTGCATGGTGCACCTTAAGAGGCAAAACAACACCTCTCTCTGTCTACTGTAAGCACAATGTGTTTATCAGCTCTCACTTCAAAGCACTGTCTGCTCTAACAAAGGCAAAGAAAAAGAAGAGACTGTTTTCACACAAGTCAAAGGGCTGCCCAATAAGTCTTTCAGGCAGTAGTTTTGCTTTCGGGCAGTATTTTTATCTCCTTTCTGTTGCTTTTTCTCCTTTTATGTCTCCGTTATGTCTAATTTATGTTTCAGACAGCTCAAAATAATTGCAATGTGTGTATTAGCGTGTTGTTCAGCACTGAGGCATTGACTTGTTGTTGTAGAAAGCGCAGAATGTCCATGCTGTTATAGCAGCTATTATATTCTCTCCTCTTTGACCGAGAGGAAGGAATGAAAGCCCCTTTATGTCTGCTAAACCGGATGTGCTAGAACGCTCCTGCATTTTTATCAGACGGTTTGAAATTGTGAAAGAAATAGCCTGTGCATACATTTCAAAGGTGTGAGAGTGTCAGTGTGTGTGGATCTGTGTGCGGGTTAAGTATGTTTGTGTGTGTGAGCGAGACAGAGAGAGAGAGAGTGTGTGTGTGAGTGTGTGTCTACGATCTATGTGTTTATGGGTCTGAATATGTATGTGAAACAGAGTAATTTTTTCAGCCTTTGTGTGCACGTGAGTTATAGACAGCTCTTTTTTTCTCACGGAGAAAAACAGACCACCCCTGCCCTGAACCCCCCCCCCCCCCTTATCTCACCTTTCTTTTGTCTTGTGGAACAGGTCTCTGGATCCAAATGTCACACCACCTGGACGCTGCCCCGGGCGGGGACCAGCAGTGTGTGACGTTGACGGGCGTGTGGCGAGGAGAGGAGAGAAGGAGGCCCCGGACACGGTAGCTCTCAGCTGCGACTTGGCATTAAATTGGCCCAGGCTTGGGCTTTGAGGAGGAGCTGAGACTGTGGAGCCCTGCCATGGTCTAATATATCAGCATGGATGGAGTCAGAGTCAGCTTCAGTCAGAGGACCTGCTCTTCCTAATGCGACACTCCTTCCTCTTAAAGCTGAGGACTAACCAATTACAGGGGGATTAAGCCTAACCCTACGGCTTCCTGTTCTACCACCCCGTGAAGAAGTGAACTGAGCATTGTCAAACTATTTTAGAGGACTTTCGTTTTTGTCGACTATTTTGGGGGATTTACTTCATCGCCTTCAATCCTTTTCCCTTTTTAATACATTTTTTGTTGTTGCTTTTTGAGGCCGTTCCTCTCCTTCTGTTTTTCCACTATGGAGTTTCATGTCAGGCTGTGGAATAAAAATTGGGGGTCATTTCTGCGTTTCTGGTTGACAGTCCTCCTGAGCCTCAACTTGCACTTCAGCCGCCCCGCAGCCTCGTGCCCGGAGGAGTGCCGCTGCGACAAAACATTTGTTTACTGCAACGARCGGAGCCTGACATCGGTACCTCTGGGGGTGACAGAGGGCTACAAGATCCTCTACCTCCACAATAACCAGATCAACAACGCTGGGTTCCCATGGGAACTACACAATGTGGCCTCCGTGGAGACTGTATTTCTCTACGGCAACCAGCTGGATGAGTTTCCTCTCAACCTGCCCAAGAACATCCGGGTGCTCCACCTGCAGGAGAACAACATCCAGACCATCTCCAGGGCTGCCTTGGCCCAGCTTCCCCGCCTAGAGGAGCTCCACCTGGATGATAACTCCATCTCTACCGTGGGGGTGGAGGAGGGGGCGTTCCGGGAGGCCGTCAGCCTCAAGCTGCTCTTCCTCACCAAGAACCACCTGAGCAGTGTCCCCATTGGTCTTCCGGAGGACCTCAAGGAGCTGCGATTGGACGAGAACCGCATCGCCGTCATCGCTGAGGAAGCGTTTCAGAACGTGACGCGGCTCCAACGCCTACTGCTGGATGGGAACTTGTTGACGGACGAGGGCGTGGCCCCGGGGACGTTCCAGGAGCTGTCCACCCTCCGGGAGCTGGCGCTGGCTCGTAACTCTCTGACGTTCCCCCCACCMCTCCTCCCGACCCAGTCCCTGGTCAAGCTCAGCCTGCAGGATAATCAGATGGACCATATTCCAGTGATGGCCTTCTCTGACCTTCAGAGGCTCGAGAGACTGGATATATCCAACAACCAGTTGCAGACGCTGACACAGGGGGTCTTTGACGGCCTCRTCAGCCTCAGACAGCTCACCGTTCGGAACAACCCGTGGCGCTGTGACTGCACYGTCAAATGGGTGGTGGTGTGGCTCAAGTCGCTGCCAGGCTCCATCAACGTGCGCGGGTTCATGTGCCAGAGCCCTGAGAGGGTGCGCGGCATGGCAATCAGAGAACTCACCCTGGATGCTATCCAGTGCTCAGGCGGGACAGACCTCCAGCCCGACCTCTGGCCCACCCTGCGCTCTACGCCCCCACACCCCCAACTCCCCACCACCGCCTCCACCACCTTCCTTACCACCGCCATGACCACTTCCATCCCCATCTCCACATCTTCCTCCTACCTCACATCGCCCTCCCTTCCCCCTGCCCTGCCTCCCCACCCCGCTGGCCCACTGCCCCCATATGAGGACCCCCTACGGATATCCTTCCATGTGGTCAATGCCTCCTGCATCGAGGTAAGCTGGGCTTCCTACTTCACCGTCACAGCCTACAAGGTGACCTGGGTCAAGATGGGCAAGAGCCTAATGAGCGACGTCAGCCGCGAGAGGACGCTGAGTGGGGACAGGCGGAAGCTAAGCTTGACCAACCTGGAGCCCAAGTCAGTGTACCGGATCTGTGTGTACGTACTGGACACCCTCAACTCCTACCGSCCAGGCGAGGATACAATATGCTCCGAGGCCAGGACCAAGTCGTCCTCATCCAACTCCAATAACAACAAGGCCACAGGGTCAGAGCAAGCCCAACAGGACGCCCACTCCACCCTCCTTTTGGCCGGGGTGATCGGTGGGGCCGTCCTGGTCGTCCTGGTAATACTGCTGAGCCTGTTTTGTTGGCACATGCACAAGAAGAGCCGCTCGGAGTCGTCCAAGTGGAAATACAACCGGGGCAGGAGAAAAGACGACTACTGCGAGGCAGGKACCAAAAAGGATAACTCTATACTGGAAATGACTGAGACCAGCTTTCAGATAGTCTCGCTGAACAATGAGCAACTTTTGAAAGGGGATTTCAGGATTCAGCCCATCTACACACCCAACGGAGGCATCGGCTTCAGAGACTGCCACCTCAGTGACAATAGCTTAGCCTACTGCAAGAGCAGCAATGTTCCCAGCACCGAGTTCTGCCACACGTGATGCTTCTCACAGGATATTCCCACACCGGTTGTCTGACAGAAAAAGAAAAAAAAACTAGTTAAATATACTGTACCATATATATTTCCAAGTTCTGTCTACGATGTAATTTATACTGTGGACAATAATGTGGAATTCTATCTGCAATCTTTTTTATTCTTAGTAAAAAAGGAATACATATGTTTTTTCTAATCAGCGGGTTTTAAATACAGTAAGTGGTTTTTGCTCAAGTATTGTCTGTACATAGAAATTTGTACAATCACGGCACGCTGGGTTGGTTCTGACRAACGGTGTCCTGTCTGTCAGGTTTTTGGGTTGTTGGGCGCTATGAGGGCTGGGACTCTTTGCTAACCACAGAAGCAAAAATATGGCCTTTGTGCAGAGCCACCCCCTCACAGAAACACTAGTTAAGATAACACAGTGGGCTGGGAAAACTAACACTGCTGATTAGACTGCAGTGGAAAATAAGCACTGGTGGTATTTTTTTAAAGAATCAGAGTGCACTTCCAAATGCAACAGAGAGTGTAAGCAGCCATTCAAATGAGCTTTTTGTGGAAATCCCATCAGAGGAATGGGCACACTTTTCAACACCCCCTTTTGCCCTCACAAGACTAAGTGAACACGTTTGAATGTGGAAGGGATGGTAGGGAGACTACCTTAACAGGACTAAGTGAACACTTTTCAATGTGGTAGGGATGGGAGGGATATAGGTTTGCCTCCATTGATACAGGAGGTTTTTCCAGTTGTGGCCACTAGGGGGMATGTTTTCTCAGTCAGTATAGAGTAGAGAGAGAGGTAGCGGTAGTCTGAGATCCCTTACCTCCAGCATCCCATGAGTCCATTACCTCAGATGCATTACATTACTCATTCTCAAATGGCATTGTTTAGAGTATTAATGGTCGCGGAGCTACTTATGGAATCATTTAAAATGAACAGTGCTCAGCTCTGTTGTTCAGCGGCTAAATGATACGGATATTATCATGGCCGAGGTCCATGAGGTTGTGTTGCGTGTCTTGTCTTTGCCGGGTGGTGTCTGCCGTGATGATGAATGTGTAGGAGATACACTCACAGACGTACATTCCTCTGCCTTTTCTTTTGTCCTCCATTGTTAAGTACTCAAATGAAAATTGAGTGAATCACAATAAACAATCAAGGCGTTTATCTGTTATCTGCTTTACAATGTGTTGATAGAAGGACTTTCCAACTGTAGCATGTGATGTGTTTTATTGTCTACATGGGTTGGACTATTCTATTGATTGATTGATTGATTGATTGGTTCGAGCTACACATTCATCATCAATTCCAAACAATGTTGGCTCTCAGATAGGAATGTCTGGTGCCACTGAGGATTCTTTATCATGCACTTCTTACTCAGACTTTATTTGCTTTGACAAGTATTTTATTTTGCAGACCGAGTTCAAAAGAATCCCCCCCCCCCCCCCCCCTCTGCCCCACTCATAATCCTCATCCATAAAAGGGAGAAAATATGCAGACGTTATTTTTCACTTGGCAGTTCGAATCACAAGCTGGGAGAGGGAGAAGAGTGAGAGAGAGAGAGGGGAAGGTCAAATGACAAGAGTTTAACCATTCACAGGGCACCAAATCACTGGCTTAAATACACCATAAAAACCACTACATTGCATTGGTTTGGCTAGAATTTGAAAGTATCAATAGTAAACATCATTTTAAGGGTGGAACGCTCGTTTTGCGATCGGGCGTTAATGGACAAAATTCTCTGTTGTCTTGTCTCTCTTTGAAGAATTGCCATGCCAGTGCATATCTGCCGTTAGTAATAACTCCTTTAGTAGATCCAGAAATAGTAGGTAGGGAACTTATGACGCAATAGACACTATAATGCCATTATTCACGTTGATGCTTAAGCTTTCATGGGGTTTTGAGTCAAATATATATTTATAAATCAGAAATACATTTGTTTCATTTAGAAATAACAGTTGCTCTTCTGTGGTTATCAAAGTGTCTCCACTTTGTCTRCGAACGTACACATATCGGTTTATCACCCTGTGTTAAAGCCCCACCAGCGGAAGCTGACCTGAAGTCAGTTTGATACACATTAGAAGTTACGTCCAATAATCCCCACTGGCGTAARCTAACCTAAGGTCAGTTTGACACTGCTGCATGGCAAGTTATGTAAAACATCCCACCGACATTTACTGACCTAAGGTCAGACTGCTACATGGCCGGAGTGGTTTAACAGGTTATGTATCCACTGAACACTTCCTACCTGCCTGTGGCAAAGTCAGCCTGTCTGACAATAATCCCACACAGCAAAGTATCTTTATTTTCACTCGTGATTAGGATTTAAATGTAATGTTAGTCTTTCAGGCCAACCTGTTGCAACACTATTCCCCAAATTAAAGAATGTTCCAAGAAGTGATAGAGGTCCATTTATTGCCTTACCTTTATGCAGTACTGTACCGGCTAACTGCACTTAGTTTGTTCAAGGACTTTTTTCAGAGAAGAAGCAATGTTTAAACTGTGAAAGAGACAATGACAGTAATTGAATAGTTACTGTATGGAAAGCACATATTTTCATATTGGTGGAAAAAAACGACGAGTGACAGACGGCAATAGACCCAACACATAGTTAATAATGAAAGCCTGTTCATTCGTAACGAYGCCTTGAGTGGTGCTGGGTAATGATACAAAGTGACTGACAAGCCTTGTTGTTTATTTGTGGCAGTACATTACTCTTAATTCCCTCCCTCATTTGAAGAAAGTACACAAAACGCAATGGCGTGACCAATGGAATTAGACCGAACACATTCGAGAAAGAGGGAGAAAGAGTGAAAGAAAAAGAGAGACTGTAACCTCTGTTTATTAGTTYCAGGCTTTGATGGTAATTTCCTTAAAGCTCATTCATTCTCATTGGAATAATTATGTTAAATCACTGAGAGGTCGAATCAAAATAAGCACCCAAGTGAATAAAATTGAATACATTTTTTAGTTGTCTTTGTTCAGTTTGACGGCAAATCCCTCATGTGAAATACACCTTGTAGACCAACATAAAAGTCCTCAGCAAACTAGAAGTCTTCAGCAATTACACTTTCTGTGTTTTGGATAATGAACACTTTCTCTTACAGCTGCTGGGTCGAATGAATGGAAATAATATGAACAACGACAGGTTATTTGTTCATGTATCATTTGACAGAAGAAAGTATGCTGAAAATTAACAATGCATGTCATTTGGCTTGGGGTTCACGGCTAATATGGCTTTTCATTTCGACATTGAGTTGTTTTGACTTTAACAACATAAACTAATATGCTACTTAGGAACCAAAGTTACATTTCTTTTTTCTCATGATAAAATATTGTTGTTGTCCCATGTATGTGCCTTGAGGTTAACTTACGATGTAAAGTCCTTGAAACCTTTAAATGTTTTTGCACAAAATGTAAATATAGAAGTTAAGCTTTTTGCAAATAAAAGAGCCATTATGTGATATGTGATTTGATATCATTCATTGTCATTTCAGTCAGAAGATTATAGGCTCATTGAAACATATAATTTACACTCCCCTCCGTATTTATTTGGACAGTGAAGCRTTTTTCATTTGTTTGGCTCTGTAATCAATGCGAAAGTATTACCTTTTGTTTGAAGGTATTTTCATAAATATCTGTTTTACCATTTAGTAAAGAAAACACTTTACGTGTTTGGACAAATTTAGTTACGGTGTATTMAATTWGTCAACAGTTTAGTATTTGGTCGCATATTCCTAGTACACAATGGGTACATCAAGCTTGTGACTACAAACGTGTTGGGTCGCAAAGATCATACCCCCCCCCCAAAAAAAATGCTAACACCCCATGTTATTGGTAATGGTGAGAGGTTAGCATGTTTTGTTGTAACCTCTGTAACTTTCTCACTCATCATTATTCATGATTCATTTATGATTTTTCTTAGTCATGGCATTGTCAGGACTAATTTACTGTTCAGAAAAATCATATTTACAGTACTCCAGTCATCATTCACCAATCAGTTCCTATTGAGCACCTCTGTTATTGGTAATGGTGAGAGGTTAGCATGTTTTGTTGTAACCTCTGTAACTTTCTCACTCATCATTATTCATGATTCATTTATGATTTTTCTTAGTCATGGCATTGTCAGGACTAATTTACTGTTCAGAAAAATCATATTTACAGTACTCCAGTCATCATTCACCAATCAGTTCCTATTGAGCAAAATATAATCAGAATCAACCCAAACAAGATGTAAATGCATCCAACAAGTTTGTAGAGTCACAAGCGTGATGTAGTCATTGCTATACATATGGGATCATATACTACACTTTTTACTACTTTAATACACTATAAGTGAATTTGTCCAAATATTTATGACTTCTTCAAATGGGCGTTTTAGATATGGGCCGGCAGGTAGCCTAGTGGCTAGAGCGTTGTGCCCGTAACCGAAAGGTTGCTTGATTGAATCCCCTGGCTGACAAGGTAAAAATCTGTCGTTCTGCTCATGAACAAGGCTGTTGACCCACTGTTCCCTAGTAGGCTGTCATTGAAAATAAGAATTTGTTCTTATTAACATATATTTATGAAAATACCCTCAAATTAAAGGTGACATCATTCTACTGTCGCCTCATATGAAACATTTTGATTTTCAAATCCAAAAGCTAGAGTATAAAGCAAAAAAAAGAAACAAATCTTGACTGTCCAAATAAATACGAGAAGAAGTGTATTTTACATGTCAATAATGTACTGACAGGTACTTTTCCCTTGACTTGCTCCATCTGACAATAGTTACTTGACCTTGTTATCGCTGCGTGTGGTGTGTGTGTGTGTGTGTGTGTGTGTGTGTGTGTGTGTGTGTGTGTGTGTGTGGTGTGTGTGTTGTGTGTGTGTGTGTGTGTTGTGGTGTGTGTGTGTTGTGTGTGTTGTGTGTGTGTGTGTGGACAGTCAAATTATGTAATGGAGTACTGTTCTGGGTCAACACTGGGCCTTTATACCACTATCTACAGAGTTATGTACTTATTCTTATTTGACCTTTCATCCACTTATTCCTACAGGTGTGTTACCATAGTTTATCCACTTATTTGTACCTAGTTATCAGTCACACGTCATGGGTATACTGCTTAGCGTTCAGTTGAAACCAGTCTGTTTCTACTGTTTAACACAAGTGCATCCCTATTTAATGCTTTAAATTCCTATCATCAATGTTTTTTTCTCACCAGAAATTAACATTCCTTCCCACTTCTCCACAATGCCTTTACAAACCACACCTCACTAACAACACCATTAGCCTCATCTTAATTCACTCTGACAATTAACCACAGACTGTGTTTAACCCGCACACCAAACGTTATTGGGCTAATGACCTGATATCCTTAATATCACTGAATTAGCAGACAATGTGCTGGCAGTGTACACCACGTTCGATAGGCCTAGATCTCATGAAATATAAATCCGGCATTCTGAATCATTAAGGGAACATATGTATTCTCATATTCTTCCCTCAGATAAATAACATTTGTTCTGGTCTGTAGTCCACTCCTCATGACTGGTGCCAAACATGGCCTCAATTAGATGAATGTAAAAAATAATGACATTTAACATTGTATACAGTACATGTCACCTCAGATTAACATATTAGTTATTTGTCATTAACAAGATAATCTGGCTGCTCAGAGTTAATCAGTATACAGTTGCAAGTCGGAAGTTACATACACCTAGCCAAAATACATTAAACTCGTTTTTTCACAATCCTGACATTTACATCCTAGTAAAAATTCTGTGTTAGGTCAATTACGATTCACCACTTTTATTTGAAGAATATGACTTCAGAATAATAGTAGAGAGAATGATTTTATTTCAAGCTTTTATTTCGTCGCATCACATTCCCAGTGGGTCAGAAGTTTACATACACTCAATTTGTATATGGTAGCATTGGCCTTTAAATTGTTTAACTTGGGTCAAACATTTTCGGTTAGCCTTCACAAGCTTCCCACAATAAGTTGGGTGAATTTTGCCCATCTCCTGACAGAGCTGGTGTAACTGAGTCAGGTTTGTAGGCCTCCTTGCACGCACACAGCTTTTTTAGTTCTGCCACAACATTTTTCTATAGGATTGAGGTCAGGGTTTGTGACGGCCACAATACTTTGACTTTTGTTGTCCTTAAGCAATTTTGCCACAACTTTGAAAGTAATGCTTGTGTCAATTGTATTGGAAGACACATTTGTGACCAAGCTTTAACTTCCTGACTGATGTCTTGAGATGTTGCTTCATATTATCCCATAATTGTTCCTTCTAATGATGCCATCTTTTTTGTAAAGTGCACCAGTCCCTCCTGCAGCAAAGCACCATCACAACATGATGCTGCCACCCCCGTGATTCACGGTTGGRATGGTGTTCTTCGGCTTGCAAGCCTCCCCCTTTTTCTTCCAAACATAACGATGATCRTTATGGCCAAACAGTTATATTTTTGTTTCATCAGACCAGAGGACATTTCTCCAAAAAGTACGATATTTGTCCCCATGTGCAGTTGCAAACCGTAGTCTGTTTATTTAATGGGGGTTTTGGAGCARTGGTTTCTTCCTTGCTTAGCGGCCTTTCAGGTTATGTCAATATAGGACTCTTTTTACTGTGGATAAAGATACTTTGTACTGGTTTCCTCCAGCATCTTCACAAGGTCCTTTGCTGTTGTTCTGGGATTGATTTGCACTTTTCGCACCACAGTACGTTCATCTCTAGGAGACAGAACGTGCCTCCTTCCTGAGCGGTATGATGGCTGCGTGGTCCCATGGTGTTTATACTTGCGTACTATTGTTTGTACAGATGAATGTGGTACATTCAGGCGTTTCGAAATTTCTCCCAAGGATGAACCAGACTTGTGGAGGTCTACATTTTATTTCTGAGTTCTTGGCTGATTTCTTTTGAATTTCCCATGATGTCAGAGGTACTGAGTTTGAAGGTAGGCCTTGAAATACATCCATAGGTGCACCTCCAATTGACTCAAATGATGTCAATTAGCCTATCAGAAGCTTCTAAAGCCATGACATAGTTTTCTGTAAATTTCCAAGCTGTTTATAGGCACAGTCAACTCAGTGTATGTAAACTTCTGAGCCACTGGAATTGTGATACAGTAATAAAATAATCTGTCGTTAAACAAATGTTTGAAAAATGACTTGTGTCATGCACAAAGTAGATGTCCTAACCGACTTGCCAAAACTATAGTTTGTTAACAAAAAATTTGTGGAGTGGTTGAAAAACGAGTTTTAATGACTCCAACCTAAGTGGATGTAAACTTCCGACTTCAACTGTATATCTCCCAAGCCCTTAAAATTACTCGTAACAGCAAACTGGAAATAGTTGAACCAGTCAATGGACTCTCATTAAATGTAACATTGATGTCCAGCAAGTGTAGTCAACTGGGATTCCACTTGAGCAGTTTGTCTGCCAAAAGCACTAATTCTGACTCAATTCCCCTGATTCCATCCCCTTCAAAAGGCTTTAATTATGGCCTGCATGGAGGTGAGGCCTTGCCCTCTGTTCCTGTTCTGTAGGGTTAATTTGAGTCACAATGGGTCACTGAATTTCTGCCCGTCTGCTTCCACTGAAGAGGGTCATCATCATTAGGTACAGGGAGAGAGCAAATCCACTGAAGATCATTGCCTTGGCCTACCGCTCTGGGTGAAATCATATGAACACACAAATGAGTGGAAACATTTTTANCATATGAACACACAAATGAGTGGAAACATTTTTAAGTAGGCTACCGCTTAGTGAGTAAAATGTTTTGGCTCAGGGGTTGATWGGAACATGGAGTTTTTTTCTAATATGCAAAAGTTGTACTTTATTTTGTACTAGTTTTCCTAAATCTAGGCACTGGTTTTCCTAAAGGCTTGCTTTGCACAAAATAAGATGCTTGTAGCTGTACTCACAAACTTTACCTTCATGGCCAAAACATTGGATTCCATTGAAATCCCAAGGCTACCTATTTCTGAAGTTTACGCAGTAAAATAAATGTTTAAGAACAAGTGTACGCTACCTTATGCTTTGAGATGTGAGGAAATGTCCACCCAACTACAAATTACCTGTCTAGAAATGACTAGTACTAGTAAACAAGTGTATACAGACTGTTCCTTCCAAGGTTTCTACAACTGGATTGAAAATATGAGCAATGTAACCCAATGGAGATTACCGACTAATATACCCTATCTACCAAAAAGGAACACTAGTGTGAAAACATGGCAGGTTTACAGCCACCAAAGAGACTTGCTTTCAGAACCCAGTAAAAATCTCTTCCCTACTTTTCCAAACATACCCGTCCTCAAAATACATTCTGTTTTGCCTCTCAGAACTTCTACAAGCAGACGCATCCCAGCTACTCCCGGACCTAATTGGCGACAAAATGTTTTTCTGAATAAAATAACCGTCTAAAATCTGCTCCAGCAGTAGTTCCCCAGAGACCCAGCTATGGCAGTGCTGAGGCTGTCAACATCTCATGGATGTCTCTCCAGTCCCTACACTCCCAATAACAACCACAGGCTGTCGTGCTCCATACTCCCCATCTCACGAACGGCCGTCTTTACCCCCACTAAAACCAACAATTTTACTATCATGTTTTTGGTTGAGGTAGAAAATGTAGAATTGTCCCTTTTAGAATCTAAAAGTGGATTATAAGAGATCATTAAAAAGCACTGGCCTAAATTCATGTTATGCTTGTCTTGAACTAGATCAAACCTCACTATTATGTATGTCTCTAGATCAATCGTCAGAATACTGTATGTCTCAGAGTCCCTGAGTTACATTTTTTTCCAGTGCTGCTAAAATAGGTCTCAAGTATGTTAATTACCTCTGTGCTAGATAATTGAATAACACAGTTGGTAAACAATTAGCATATTACATTCATTCAGTTGATTAATCTATAACCCGTTTAGCATCAGTTTGCATACTGACATCAGAATAGTATCAATGTCATCTACGCATTTCTTATTGGTGCAAAATGTATCTTTCCATCTCAGGTGTTGGAATACAAGAATGTAATTATTTGTTGGGCCATTACCTACTATAGCTTATTATAGTCAGGTAATAAGCACTATGTACTTGGAAAGATCACAGGGAAATTTATTATTTAAGCAATAAGGTTCTCTCCTTGGTTGAGGGAGAGAAAAAAACATTCATGTCAACTGCCTCTTGAGTTTTCAATGGTATACACTACTGAAATGCAACAACAGAAGATGCTCATTTCACTCTATGCATGCAGAGCCAAAATGAAGCACAATGGAAATAAGGGAATTCAAAATGCCCAAATTGCCTCTGCAATAAACACATTTACATTTAAGGCTGCAAAAAAGTAATGGACTGCTAAATGTGTACCAAGCATTTAAATAAATAATTAAAACACCACCTGCCAGGATAAACTTAGAGCAAATTCCCTGACAGACTACTAGATTAAACTTCTAWCTCTCTTTTTCCCCGGGACAGCATGGAGCATGGTAGGAACTCCAWATGCGCTGGGCTACAGGGTCAAGGGGGGTCACAATTCCAGGTGGGACAGAGCAGCTGTGACCTTGAGTGCGACGCACCATCTGGGAAAACCCGTAATGAAGGAAGACGTTGATGATTAGTAAGAGGCGAAAGGTCTCTCATCGCTTTCAGAACGACAAAACCAAGAGGTGAACTCTAAAATGTTGATCTTGTTTTAATGTTCTAAGTGCCAGATCAATTCATGTTAATCGTCAAAATTAAACTATACTGTACTTTTCAGCATTATTACAGAGAAACAACAAACTGCTAGAAACACCATGGAAATGAATCGGTGTTACAGTACCTTCAGTCAGACCTCAAAATGTGCAGCTCCTGTCGGACGTTTTCTGCAACAGCTTTGAAACTGTCCATCTCCCCCTCGTAAAACTACCTTTTCTCTCATTTGATTTTTCACAAGAAAACATTCCTTAGAGACTACAGGCCAACAAGCTAAAAAACCAACAACCAGTCAAAAACAATCTGGATCCAAATTGGAGCCCCTGATGATTGCACTGTACTGAGAAGACTAGGAAAAACAATGGAGCTACCATGTATTGGTGTATCTATCCCTTAAAGTAATATGAAGTACATTTGCATTAGAGGAGATTAATGTTACATTAGAGCAGTGCGGAAGGGCTTTGGATTAAACATTCACGTTTAACAAGCTGTTATCATCTCTCTCTCTCTCTCTCTCTCTGTCCCTCTGTCTCTCTCTCTCTATATATATTTGTCTCTCGATCACACTCTCTGTATTTCTTTCTCTCTCACTGTTAGCACTAGAAGTAGCTGAGACAAAAACCAGCCTAGTGTGAACACTATCCCATGAGAAAACTACAAGAACATGGCTTGGGGTGGAAAGGTGGCGTTAGATCACAGCGGAAAAAAAGAGTCCACTCCTCCTCATACAAAATCCAGACTCTTGTCTCACAGCTGGGGAAAACCCACGGTCTCATGGCTGCTTAAATGTAACGACATGCACGCTCGTTGGTAGACTTCTGGTCCAGAGTGCACATTACATGTTAATGAGTTGGAACACGGACAGCGAAGCAAGAGGCTCAAACTGCCAATTAGGCATATGCTGCAGACGCTACTCGTGTTTCAGATAGGACCATCTGATAGCGATTCAGCTTGGCGCACGGATCTGACTCCCTCCATGAGACGTGGAGACGCTCCAATGGTGAGTCATTAACCACAGACATCCCTTGAAACCACTTAAGAAAAAAAGAGGCCCACTGATTGAACGCCACTCATTCAAAACATCTCTCTCTCTCGTTTCTCTCTTTTTCTCTCTCTCTGCTCTTTCACTCTCTCTCCCCTCTCTCATTCATCCAGACCCCTTCCCTCGTGTTACTGTAAGCACTTTAACCCAGTGCTTATCTTAGATTTAGTGACACAAAATGTATTTTTCTCCCACCACTGTTTGCTTTTACTCTGTAACCCATTATTTGAACAGTTTCATACGAATGTGATAGAATTCAATCAGAATAAATGTTAATTCAATGTTAATGTTAGTTTTGGCTTGTGTCAAACATCAGGTTTAAAAAATGCCCTGAAGTCTTGTCAAACCAAGAGACTTTATACGGCTAGCTCCAACAGTATACCTACTTTCTCAACAGTGGTATGACAACCTCTCAGACCGAGGTTGTTTTCCTTGACCATGAGGCCAGTGAACCAACATCCAAACCCTATAGGGGCTCTGTGTCATACAAGCTCCGACTAGGACCTCATATCMCTCCCTGCGTTGTTAGAAGTTCATTTTCTCCCGATATGCACACAGTAAAATTGATAGTGACAAGTCAATTTTCCACATTCCGCACGGAGCGGCGTCCCCTCAGTCCAAACCGCACACATCTGCAGACAACCGACCGGCYGCCTTGCCTTGCATGGAGAGAGAGGAGAAAGTTGGTGCCAAAAGCAGTTTGCTCGGCATCCCTTTAACCTTGGCATGATTACCTGTGAGGCAGTTTAATTTAATCAGTCTCCCACTCGTTCGGCTTGGAGCGAGCAGTGGCTCATTGTGAAAACAGAGTGAGAGAGGCAGAGTGAGGGAGGCAGAGAGAGCTAGGCCGGGTGTGTGCGGCAGTACAGCAGTAGGCTATAGCACACCTCTCTGTCTCTGTAACAGAGACAAGGTTAGCGATAGAACAGATCTCCAGGGGCCCTCTGCCTCCTCCTTCGCCGCTTATCCACACAATGGGCTGACAGAGGAATTAGCCCCACGCCAGGCATCTCCATCAAACAGGCCCGTCATTAATTATGCCATCAATCACGGCCTGCATGACATGCAGGTTCACAATTAGCGGCTATTGGAATGTAGCTCGGAGACTTTGGGCATCGTGCCACATCTCCAGCTCCTTGGGGAAATAAAGGCCATAGATAGCCTATACACTCTTTGAAAAAAGGTTCCAAAAAGGTTCTGCGGCTGTCCCCATAGGAAAACCCTTTTTAGTTCCACGTAGAACAGTTCCACGTAGAACCCTCYGTGGAAAGGGTTATACATGGAACCCAAAAGGTTTTTACCTGGAACCAAAAGGGTTCTACTTGGAACCAAAAGGGGTTCTTCAGAGAGTTCTTCTAAGGGGACAGCCGAAGAACCATTTTTTTTCAAGATAGCACCTTTCTTTATAAGAGTGTACACCACTGAGGAATGAGAGGAGAGTGACTGGAAATGGAGTGGGGAATGTATTGTATAGTGGGTCTAGTGTATGTGGATGTTCATGCATTGATATTATGTGTAATGTGGAAATACTGTATGTTTGCTGAATAATAAAGAAATAAATGATATAGAAATGGAAACCATATAACTGATGCTGGAAACTTGACATTTCTTAAATGTCAAAATAACGGTATCAAAGATGTTTTGTAGATTGATAGAGTTTTGATATTTTCTTTTTTCAATACACCAAATAAAAACCCAAATTACGTTAGCTTTGATCAGGTATATGTAAAACAAAATTAATCCTATACCTGCATAAATTAAATAGTGTTCGATAACATAGCCTTCCGGCCCACATTCTCATAGCTCTTAAACTGTGCAGGTGTGAGATGGCTGCTCGCCGTGTGTCAATGGCTCTGCCTCTGTCTCAATGTGCAGCGCACAGTAGATACTGCAGCCGTATAGACAAACCTAGCTGATAAATTGGTGGGCAGAACTGAACACAAACTGATCCATTAGATTAGTAATGAATGTGTTTTCTCTCAGCAGCACATCACTCAGTGTGTGTGTGTGTGTGTGTGTGTGTGTGTGCGTGTGCGTGCGTGCGTGCGTGCGTGCGTGCTCATTGAGATGACTGTTCATTGAGTCACTGATACCTCCCCCACAGTGAATAATTTAGAGCCAATATGGGGTCTCACCCAGATCTTAATTCCTATGAGCTGCTCTAACATCTTCAAAAACAATGGACTCTTTTTAGTTGAATCTGGGCAATACCTTAGCTGTAGTGTTGGCTATATGCCTAAAACAAATAAACTCAGCAAAAGAAGAAACGTCCCTTTTTCAGGACCCTGTCTTTCAAAGGTAATTCGTAAAAATCCAAGTACCTTCGCAGATCTTCGTTGTACAGGGTTTAAGCACTGTTCATTGCTTGTTCAATGAACCGTAAACAATTAATGAACATGCACCTCTGGAACGGTCGTTAAGACACTAACAGCTTACAGACGGTAGGTAATTAAGGTCACAGTTATGAAAACTTAGGACACTAAAGAGGCCTTTCTACTAACTCTGAAAAACACCAAATAAAGATGCCCAGGGTCCCTGCTCATCTGCGTGAACGTGCCTTAGRCATGCTGCAAGRAGGAATGAGGACTGCAGGGCAGTAAATTCCAATGTCCGTAATGTGAAAYGCCTCAGACAGCGCTACAGGGAGACAGGACGGACAGCTGAACATCCTCGCAGTGGCAGACCAAGTGTAACAACACTTGCACAGGATCGGTACATCCGAACATCACACCTGCGGGACAGGTACAGGATGGCAACAACAACTGCCCGAGTTAGACCAGGAACGCACAATCCCTCCATCGGTCCTCAGACTGTCCGCAATAGGCTGAGAGAGGCTGGACTCAGGGCTTGTAGGCCTGTTGTAAGGCAGGTACTTACCAGACATCACTGGCAACAACGTYGCCTATGGGCACAAACCCACCGTCGCTGGACCAGACAAGACTGGCAAAAGGTGCTCTTCACTGACGAGTCTCGGTTTTGTCTCACCAGGGGTGATGGTCGGATTCGCGTTTATCATCGAAGGAAGGGGCTTTACACTGAGGCCTGTACTCTGGAGCAGGATCGATTTGGAGGTGGAGGGTCCATCATGATGCGTCACAGCATCATCGGACTGAGCTTGTTGTCATTGCAGGCAATTTCAACGCTGTGCGTTACAGGGAAGACATCCTCCTCCCTCATGTARTACCCTTCATGCAGGCTCATCCTGATATGACCCTCCAGCATGACAATGCCACCAGCCATACTGCTCGTTCTGTGCATGATTTCCTTCAAGACAGGAATGTCAGTGTTCGGCCATGGCCAGCGAAGAGCCCGGATCTCAATCCCATTGWGCATGTCTGGGACCTGTTGGATCGGAGGGTGAGGGCTAGGGCCAGGGCCATTCCCCCCAGAAATGTTCGGGAACTTGCAGGTGCCTTGGTGGAAGAGTGGGGTAACATCTCATAGCAAGAACTGGCAAATCTGATGCAGTCCATGAGGAGGAGATGCACTGCAGTACTTAATGCAGCTGGTGACCACACCAGATACTGACTTCTACTTTTGATTTTGACCCCCCCCTTTGTTCAAGGTCACATTATTCAATTTCTGTTAGTCACATGTCTGTGGAAATTGTTCAGTTTATGTCTCAGTTGTTGAATATTTTTATGTTCATACAAATATTTACACATGTTAATGTTTGCTGAAAATAAACACAGTTGACAGTGAGAGGACGTTTCTTTTTTTGCTGAGTTTAGTATTGATGCTAGAGGGTCAGAATGACTATTGATTTGGTAAAATCTCACTCAGTGCTCATATTGAATAAATGGGACATTCAAGGATAGGACTGCGTGGTATTCTGTTAAAATGACAGCGGGGACGAAAGCAGACCTTACAGGGGCAGGTGTTTTTTTTTGTTATAGGACTACCTGTGTTGCTGCTGCCTGACACACGTGTAAYTCCCGACTGAAGAAGGGATGAAGTTGAGTCGGAGGGCCGTTGATGCAGCACCTCCTCTCTATGTCTTTCTACCTCTCTCTGCTCAGAGTATCAGCCAACTAGAATTCATATTATTGATTATAATGTCRGCTAACTCAAGCGGTAACAAGTGTTAAACAAATATTATGCWGCTGTGGCAGTATTGTTGCTATTTAAACTAGGTAGCTAGCTACACACATTCGACTGCATCTCTCAAGCCATGCATGTTTAGACACCCGGCACGCACAATCCCCGTACAGGACAGACTGGAAAGAAGGTGTAACCGGCGCRCGCAAGCTCCTTACAACACAGATCAACAGGTGCAAACAACCCGGGGTGGAAGGTGGCGAACTTGACCACATCACTATGACTTGCAGCGGGCAGTGGGTTCCAGAAAATATTTTTGGGTGAAATTATACCACCACCTAAAAGKGCACTTTGGAAACTGGAAGGACAAAGGGGCATGTGCTCTGCATAGGTAGAGCCCTATCTGTACACGTGCCTGATTGACAGCAGTTGTCCAACTATTCAGCCATTAGACAACATTTTATGAAATGAGCCGGATAGGATGCCAGAAAGCAAAATATTAATATTTTATGCAATCTTAGCATTGACCTCAGGGAYGCAACTTTCACTGGGAATGGGGTGGTCATGTCCCCTTCACATTCTGAAATTGCACTTTTGCCTCCCCCCCAGTTTTATCATTGCAACAAGATACACAAAGCGGCACCGGTGTGCTTTAGGACCATGGAGATGCCTCAGAGAGGTTGCGTAGGCTGCTTGGAGATTCCAACTGTCTGGATTGAGGACCATGCGGACACCACAGAGCAGACAGACAGGCTGTGTGAAAGGCAAAGCTTCTGGAAGGCTTGCTGGACCAGCACGGGAGAGTTGAACAGTGGCAGCTGCTGTCAATGTGTTGCCTCTTTCTCTGAGTTGTTAAAGCAAGCAGAGCAGAAACTGGCTACTTTTTAGTTGACTGATCATCATCAGTGATATAGCTGGAAAGGTAACTGCTGTTTAACTTAACATAAAATAACTAAACGAGTGTTTATTCCCAGTGCTGACCTATTAGCTTGTGTAACTGACATACAACGTCAGCTAACGTTTCATCCCCTCTCGACTGAGGTGAACAAATTAGCTAGCTAGTAGCTAACTTATCACAGCCAGTTCAGCTCTAGCCTMTAGCTATCTGTTAGATAGCGATATGAGGTGGCTATTATTACTTTATAATTATCTATATTATTATCTAACAGCTGTTATTTGTATGGAAATATTTTGTCGTTGTTTTGTCCCGTTTCAACGGGAGTAAATGAACTTGKCTAGCTTTCGTCAATTGACGTATCGTTAGAGAGTGAGCTGACCAAAAGTTAGCTAACGTTAGCATTTATTTTTGCCTCAATCACACTAGACCTGAATTAAGCCATGAAACCAGCAACCAAACGATTGAATACCGATATTCGAAAGTTTTTTCAGTGCAAAGTTCGTTTTTATTAATCAGTATAGCAATGCAAAGTTTTTGATCTGTCAGATTCCCTAGCTAGGTCCCTACTTTTCACACTAACACAGTAATATAGAGCTCTACAGGCTTCACTGTCATGGTGCACAGTCAGTACACAACACTATGCTCMTCATGTCTTAGCAGGATCAGATGRTGACATCTGTCCCAGCARGGTCAGATAGCCAGGGAAGACCAGTCTCAGGTGACTTTTGCAGCAATATCAGTGAATGATACAAAGTTCCTTCTTGAGTTGATGGGTAGACCTTCAGTAGCTACATGACAGCAGCTAAGCCTAAAGCTACAGTCTGGGATCTGGGAATTTTAAATGATTGAACCATTGATTATATTATTGGATAATATAATGTATAAATGTACACGAAGGTAATTCTAATGTCATGCCTCATCTTAGGAGGATCAGATGGTGACAGGGGTCTCAGCAGGGTCATGCAACCAGGGAAGACCAGTCTGTGATGGTGAATTTTTGCAGATACAACACTTTACTGTCTCTGTGCATCAAACATTGGACAAGCCAGATGCTTCAAAGATTGAAACTATTTTAAGGCAGTCTGAAAAACATCCAAAGTTGATTTCCAAACTCTATCAAGGGTTGATGGAGGCTTTTCTCCATGATACAAAACATGTCAAACACAATGTGAGGAAGACTTGGTAGAAGTATTGATGATGATGAATGGATACAGATAATGTATGTTAGAATGGCCAGTCATGTTCATATAATCTCAGACATAAATTACTGCATTTTAAGACCATCCATAGAACGTACTATATGCCAGTGAAACTGAATATCATGCACTCAGAAATGTTATTCCTCTGAGGTGTTAAACACAAAARGGGACATATTTGCAYATGTTATGTTCTTGTGAAGGCTGGCTAAGTTCTAGCAAAGGGTATGTTCTCCCTGKTTTTGTTTGTTTGGAAATGTTGATACTGGAGACTGTTATCAGAAGAAACTGTGTAACCAAGTATTTATAGCGGCTAAGAAATGCATTGCCATTCATTTGGAAGGTTGGTCATCCTCCCACAATGTCAAAATGGATGGCAGAAATGTCAAGTTATGTATCACTAGGTTTGATTTATTACAAGAATAAGGGTAAAATGGGCAACTTTCATAAGGTCTGTGTAATGACTTTCCTCTTCTTCTGACGAGGAGTAAGAGATATCGGACCAATGTGCAGTGTGGTAAACACTACAAAAATACAAAATAACAAAGTGAATGAACAAACGAAAATCGAAACAGTCCCGTATGGTGCAAACACAGACACAGGAAACAACCACCAACAAAACACAAAGGAAAACAGGTTACCTAAATATGGCTCCCAATCAGAGACAACGACTGACACCTGCCTCTGATTGAGAACCATACTAGGCCAAACACATAGAAATAGAACAACATAGAATGCCCACCCCAACTCACGCTCTGACCAAACTAAAATAAAGACATAAAAAAGGAACTAAGGTCAGAACGTGACAGTACCCCCCC